>NC_085862.1:215000-255000 GCF_034702125.1 Engraulis encrasicolus | reverse complement strand
TAATTTTCAAGCTTGTCAAAAGCAACACAAATAAAAGCAGAGAGAGGGGTCGCTTTCGAAAGAAGGCATAGCCTAGGTTTTTTTTTTTTGGTTCTCCCGCGCCGTCCGGCTGATGATCATCATTCAATGTAACGAGGATGGAGTTCACAGATTTCCTTTTGTGAAGGGTGCTTGCTGAATAATGCTCAGAAATTATATTAATTTTGGTGCTCTTGTGAATATAAAAGACGACGACATTGTTATCTATAAAACACCACGTCGCCTGCAGAACGGAGGTCTCAGCTGTCAACGATGCTCATATGGGCTACACGTTTTGGCCGGTGATGAAAACAGTTATAAAGCCCTGCATGCACTTTCACTGGGACTTCTGGCGAGTCCATCGTTCTCTGGAATGTTTAACTTGACCCTCTGTAGGCTGTAGCCTACTTGGAGATCCACCACCATTTTTCAGCAGAGGTAAAAGTGAAAGTGATGCAATACTGCGCATGCCATTGAGTCCCAAACTGTTAGGCTTGACTTCTCAAAGGGCATGAAACGGTTTTGCAAATGCAATGCCCTTTGTTGTGTTCACTGATATATTGGTAAAAAAATAGCCCACAACAAAACAGAATCGTTCCTCGACAGCACAGCAGCCAGCGTGAGTCAAGTGATTATAAGCATAACGTGATTGGGGACAACGACGGTGGGGACGAGAGCGCAAGCAATATTGCGTGCTGCTTATGACAAGTTCATTTACATAGGCTATTCACAAATATTTTCAGTTTTGTTCAGTTTCATATTAGGCCTACTGGTCTTTTGTAACGTTAAGTAGGCCTATTTAAAATGAGCTAATATTATTTACTGACTGATTGCAGTCATTTTTGTCGGACATTTTGTCCGGCCACATTTTATTTTGCCGGTCATTCATGGTCATTCACGTGAACCCTGCCATAGCCCAATTTGCGCGAAAGAGATTACTATATCGGCCAGGCACGCACGCAGCATTCACAATGAAGGATGGAAATTACTGCTTTGTTGTGGACAAGGCATTTGCGCATCTCAATTCGGAGGGAAAATGTTGCCTTCTGTATGCGCACAAGTCAAACACCAAAGTGGTCCAGCAGGTGGACCGCTTTAGAAAAAAGAAAACACATCTTGTTGTAGGAGCCCTATACTTGGCGTAATGTAGCCTAGATGACTGTCATGAAGTGTTAATTAGGCTATATATTTATGTAGGCCTACCACATTTTAAAAATGTAGGCCTATTGGTTATGCCAGACTAGTAGTCATACATTTTCCCTCCTGTGACCATGCGAGCAGACGCGCAATGAGAACATGGCGTTTCCTACATTCGTATTTATTAGTTTTTTCCCCCTCACCGACAACTTTGTACATGCATAGTTAAGTGCTGGGACTGATTGCTAGGTTACTTTTTTATTGTATTTTTTATTGTATTATCCTTTTTGAAAGGAAGTTTGTCGACGTCAGTGAAGTCAGCGCAACATGGATTGGTTCAAAGTGTTCAAAGTTGCGGGAAATCGCGGTGATTGGTTAAAGTTGCGCTCTCGCGCAGAATTCGCGGGAATTCATTGAAGTTGCGAAAAACGACGCGATCGCAACATCGCGATTTCCTGGGGGGACTGATTAGATTACACTTACACAACACGACCACACAATATGGACACTGAGGCATCGAAGAGGAATACCCTGGCTATTACACAATACATTTACTCCTTTCATGAACCTTTTCACAACTTGGTGGGTACCATTTACGCTGACACGTAAGTCTAGTATCTCTATAGTTCCATTAGCTACAGTATGTATATTTATTTAGCCACTGATGGCTCTATTCAGCAACTAGTTATCCTATTGTCTGCTGCTAATGCTACTGTGTTTTAGCATCGCCCAGGGCTGTGTCTGTGGTTTAGCATCGCCCAGGGCTGTGTCTGTGGTTTAGCATCGCCCAGCGCTGCTGCTAATGCTACTGTGGTTTAGCATTGCCCAGGGCTGCTGCTAATGCTACTGTGTTTTAGCATCGCCCAGGGCTGTGTCTGTGGTTTAGCATCGCCCAGCGCTGCTGCTAATGCTACTGTGGTTTAGCATTGCCCAGGGCTGCTGCTACTGCTACTGTGGTTTAGCATCGCCCAGCGCTGCTGCTAATGCTACTGTGGTTTAGCATTGCCCAGGGCTGCTGCTACTGTCATAACAGTGTTGTTATGATGTACTTGAGCCTTTTCAGTAAAGAGTGACTTAAAGATGCAATTACACTAGTGGTATGAAGATATTACAGTGTTGAAACCATATAATATTATACTGCTAGAGTTGTAATTACACCTGTGAGAGTACTTCTTCTTCTACTTTACACAACTCTAAGTGAAACTATTATATTGTAGAGGGAAGTCTGCTGTGAGTTCGGCCACACCTTTGCGCAGAGTGTCTGTTTCGTAACGCTATCGTCACCAAACTTGTAATGACCAAGTCTTAATGTATTTTAAAGTGTTTACTCAAGGCTCTCGGTAGTAGAGTAGGGGAGTCATAGGTGAGGCAGGCTACGACTGAGTGTGTGTGTTGTGGTGAAACTCAAGTTGTGGGGAAGATCTAAGATATCTATTAGGATGATATTGCTTTAACATATCTACAGTATATTCATGTGTGAGACTCACGTTGTCAGGGAAGATCTAAGATATATATTCATGTGTGAGACTCACGTTGTCAGGGAAGATCTAAGATATATATTCATGTGTGAGACTCACGTTGTCAGGGAAGATGGATGATATTGCTCTAACCCATTGACGCCTAAGGCACCAGCAAAAAAGGGTGCTGAATGCCTGAGCCCTTTTTAAGAAAAGCTGCCCTCAGCCTGTAAAAACATAAATATCTCAGCTTCTGAAGCACATAAAAAAACGCACTGAGTTGAATTTAAACGCTAAGACCCTCATATTTCATTAGAATGTGTTCATTGATCTCAAACAAACAGAGATTTTTAATAAAGTTGTCTAAAATCTCATTAGCCTGAATGTTGCGTAATGCAGCTCCAGGCGCCAGGGCCAATGTTGCGTAACGCAACATCAGGCATCAATGGGTTAACATATCTACAGTATATTCATGTGTGAGACTCACGTTGTCAGGGAAGATCTAAGATATATATTCATGTGTGAGACTCACGTTGTCAGGGAAGATCTAAGATATATATTCATGTGTGAGACTCACGTTGTGAGGGAAGTCTAAGACATCTATTCATGTGTGAAACTCAGATCTAAGATATCTATATATATATATATATATATATTAATCTAATAGGATGATATTGCTCTACATATCTACACTATATTCATGTGTGAGACTCACGTTGTCAGGGAAGTCTGCTTTGAGTTCGGAGACTTTTATTTCCACGTGTTATTTTGTTGTCTACCTCGCGTAAAGCCTAATTTCAAGCTGTCAATCAACCAGAAATGTGGATGTTTTAGCCGGTTTGCGTCTCCATGTCGCAAACTCAGGGGTGCGGTCTCCTTCCCGTCAGTTTAGAGAAGGTGTGATTATTCTAATTACGACGGTTTTCAGACGCTGGATTTATCAACAGCCGCTCGCTCTTACGTATATTCATGTGTGAGGCTCACGTTGTCAGGGAAGATCTAAGATACAGTAGGCCTATATATTCATGTGTGAGACTCACGTTGTCAGGGAAGTCTGCTTTGAGTTCGGAGACTCCTTTGCACCAGTAGGCGGCGGTCTTCTCGCTGATGAGCTCGATGTTGAGGAAGGAGCCCTGGCCCGGCCCGAACAGGTGACCCGAGGTGGTGCCGCGCACGATACGCGGAGACACGTTCGTCACCAGGTCCTGCAGGACAACAAAAACAACAACAAACACTCACCACCACGCTTTACTGTCTTTAGTCACCCTTTTTTGTCTTTATTTAGGGTTCCCACAGCTTTTTCATGAACAACTTCAAGCATTTTTCAAGCACCTTCAAGCACCAATTTTCAGTTTTCCAGCACCTTTAATAGGTTGCGGGAAGGGAGTGCGGAGACACGTTCGTCACCAGGTCCTGCAGGACAACAAAAACAATAACAAACACTCACCATCATGACCATGACCATGCTTTACTGTCTTTTTTTTTGTTTGTTTTTCTACATTACATTGCACTTAGCTGACGCTTTCATTTATTCAAAGCGACTTACAACAATTATCATTTTTCAGGGTATTGGTTACAGTCCTTGGAGCAATGTGGGGTTAGGTCCCTTGCTCAAGCGCACTTCAGCCATTGACGGAGTTGTAGGGAGAGGTCAGGGGGGTTTCGAACCGGCAACCCCTCGAGTGACAGACCAACTCTCTAACCACTAGGCCACAGCTGCCCTTGTCTTCTTGAAAACAGTGTCTCCTGTTATTTTGCACAAAAGGTGTCATGCAATGACTGTTTGACCAGGTCATTACGCTGTGGCAGAGACTCTGATCCATTACATA
The DNA here is from genome assembly GCF_034702125.1 of Engraulis encrasicolus. NCBI lineage: Eukaryota > Metazoa > Chordata > Actinopteri > Clupeiformes > Engraulidae > Engraulis > Engraulis encrasicolus. The sequence continues at coordinate 250,559 of NC_085862.1, read as the reverse complement.
TATATATACACATATATACATACATACATACATATACATACTACAGAGACTCTGATCCATTACATATATACATACATATACATACTACAGAGACTCTGATCCATTACATATATATATACACATATATACATACATACATACATATACATACTACAGAGACTCTGATCCATTACATATATACATACATACATACATACATATACACGCCTTCATCACCTCCCGCCTGGACTACTGTAACAGTGTCTCTACTGTAACGGTGTCCTTTATGGTATTCCCACTGAAACGCTGGACAGACTACAGCGGCAGCCTGCCCAAATCTCGGCTGCAAGGGTCCTCAGCTAGGGCTGTAGGGCCCCCTTGTGGCCCCCCAGGGTCCTCAACTAGGGCTGTAGGGCCCCCTTGTGGCCCCCCAGGGTCCTCAGTCCTGACATTGAAAACTGCTGCTGTAATCTACCGTGTCACGTCCGGCCCTGCTCGAAGGCTCGGCGTATCATGGTGGGCTACAGTTTATTTAGGTGTAGGGTATTGGTTACAGTCCCTGGAGCAATGCGGGGTTAGGTCCCTTGTCGAGTCCGAAGGTCTTGGTGAGTGCGAACCCCCAGCCCTGCTCGAGTGCACAGGGCGACCTACAGTTTATTTAAGTGTAGGGTATTGGTTACAGTCCCTGGAGCAGTATGGGGTAGTGTACCTTATCGAGACCAAAGGTCTTGGTGAGTGCAAACCCCCAGCCCTGCTCGAATGCTCAGGGCAGCCTACAGTTTATTTAGGCAAAGGGTATTGGTTGCAGTCCCTACCTTGTCGAGTCCGAAGGTCTTGGTGAGTGCGAAGCCCCACCCCTGCTCGAAGGCTCAGGGCAGCCTACAGTTTATTTAGGCAAAGGGTATTGGTTGCAGTCCCTACCTTGTCGAGTCCGAAGGTCTTGGTGAGTGCAAACCCCCAGCCCTGCTCGAATGCTCAGGGCAGCCTACAGTTTATTTAGGCAAAGGGTATTGGTTGCAGTCCCTACCTTGTCGAGTCCGAAGGTCTTGGTGAGTGCGAAGCCCCACCCCTGCTCGAAGGCTCGGCGAATCATGGCGGTGCTGGTGGTGGGCGGGGCGCTGGCGAGGCCGAAGGGGTTCGGGAACTTGACGCCCGCCATCTCCACGCTGATGTCCACCGCGTCGATCGCCGTGTAGAACAGCGGCAGCTTGGGGACGCTCGACACCACCTCCCCGTGACGCGACTGCGGAACACACAAACATGTAACGCTCGACACCACCTCGCCGTGACGACACTGCGGAACACACACACATGTAACGCTCGATCGCCGTGTAGAACAGCGGCAGCTTGGGGACGCTCGACACCACCGCCCCGTGACGACACTGCGGCGCACACATGGAAATAGAACACACATGAGCACACACATGCACACATGCTGTGATTATAGACACCACCTGACCGTGACGAGACTGCAGAACACACGTGGAAATAGAACACACAAACATGTAACACTCGACACCACCTCACCGTGACGCGACTGCAGAACACACAAACATGTAACACCAGGATACATATGCAAACATGTAACACTCGACACCACCTCACCGTGACGCGACTGCAGAACACACGCACGTGGAAATAAAACACACAAACATGTAACACGAGGATACATATGCACACATGCTGTGATTATAGAAACAGAACACACAAACATGTAACACGAGGATATAAACACATGCTGTGATTATAAAGTCACAAATGTCATAAATGTGTGTGTGTGTGTGTGTGTGTGTACCTGTATGTAGTTGTGGATGTGCCAGGAGGCCTGCTTTGCGTCGTGTGTGTGTGTGTGTGTGTGTGTGTGTGTGTGTGTGTGTGTGTGTGTGTGTGTGTGTGTGTGTGTGTGTGTGTGTGTGTGTGTGTGTGTGTGTGTGTGTCTGACCTGTACCTGTATCTAGTGGTGGATGTGCCAGGAGGCCTGCTTGTGTGTGTGTGTGTGTGTGTGTGTGTGTGTGTGTGTGTGTGTGTGTGTGTGTGTGTGTGTGTGTGTGTGTGTGTGTGTGTGTGTGTGTGTGTGTGTGTGTGTGTGTGTGTGTGTACCTGTATGTAGTTGTGGATGTGCCACGAGGCCTGCTTGCCGTCGTTAACTGATTCTACGGAGGTGTTGGCCATTCCGGCGATGTCCCCGCCGGCGAACACCCACGGCTCACTCGTCTGCATGGTGTCCGTGTTGATGTCCGGAGTCCCCCAGCGATTCAACTTGACTGGAGCCATGGCCGCTTTCACTGGGGAGGGGGGGCAGACATATTATATTATTATAATATTAATTACATATTATAACATATTAATTAATATTAGTGTTGATGTCAGGAGTCCCCCAGCGGTTTAAATTGACTGGAGCCATGGCCGCTTTCACTGGGGAGGAGACATATTATATTATTCTTAAACGGACTAAGTAATAAACTAATATTTTCTAGCATGGCCCAAGCAGAAGTTTTTGAAGCAAAAAATGGCTATTTCTGGAAATTCAAAATGGCGGACCATGGAGAAGATCCCCCTTTTCATGTAAGAAAAGTGCAATTTTTTCAGTCGTAATGAATACTTAGAATTTGATGGTGGTGGTAAGTATTCATGAAAAAGGTAACATTAGTGAATGGGTAGCATGAATTCTGGAAATAAACAACAAAAAAATCTCACACAGTGTCCCTTTAATTAATATTACTGTTGCTATCAGGGGTCCCCCAGCGGTTTACCTCGTGGTGCGTGCGTGCGTGCGTGCGTGCGTGCGTGCGTGCGTGCGTACATGTTCTCAGAGAACTTCTGTGTAACTTGGAGTGCGTGTGTGCGTACAAGTGAATGTTCTCAGAGAGCTTCTGTGTGTAACTTGGCTGCCTGGTACTCACCTGTGGGGTCTGTGAGTCCGGACCCGAATGCACTGATGATGTAATCTGCATTGGTGTGTGTGTGTGTATGTGTGTGTGTGTGTGTGTGTGTGTGTGTGTGTGTCTCCTCACCTGTGGGGTCGGTGAGTCCGGACCCGAATGCACTGATGATGTAATCTGCATTGGTGTGTGTGTGTGTATGTGTGTGTGTGTGTGTGTGTGTGTGTGTGTGTGTGTGTGTGTGTGTGTGTGTGTGTGTCTCCTCACCTGTGGGGTCGGTGAGTCCGGACCCGAACGCGCTGATGATGTAGTCAGCCTTGATGCGCACCACCTGCTCCTCGTCCTCCAGCCAATCACCGGTCTCCGTCTGCTCCGTGCGGCAGAACTGCAGAGCCGCCACGCGCCCGTTCTTCATGACGACCTCACGCGGCGCCAAGAACGGCAGGAACTCACACTTCTCCTCTTTAGCCAGCTCCATCTGAAGACACACACACAAACACCATCAATCAGTCCCTCCAGGATTTTGCACTGGGATTTTGTGATTTTTGCGGTCAAAATGTCTGATTTTGTGGCGGCATTTTCTCATTTTTTGCAAAGATTTTGCGCCCCTTTCTGGGTTTTTTTGGTAACTGAAAACCACAATCAGTCTAAGCAGGCTTAAGACAAAAGAGAGAGAGATTCAGAAACACACTTCCTTTTAATTTTCTGTAGAAATCCCAACACAAATTACATTTACAAAAGTTACATTTGGCCATGGGGGTAATTTGTCCTCGGCTCGCAGGTGTTTCTGGCCCTGCAGATGATACTGCACCGTAGACTTTCTCCGATCAGGGGCGCCTGCAGACTTGACCAGTAGGCCTAGGCCTATGTATGGTACGCACCAACCGCCAAAAAAAAAAAAACACCGGAGAAATGACAGCGGACCATGACACCGGAGGAAAAACTACATGATTGAGAGTGTAGGCCTAGTCAATATGTCTGGGGATGTTTTGTTTATGGTAACTTGTTGACGTTGACAAGTCTGTAGAGCTACTGTTTTGAAAACCGAATTGTTTCACTTCTCGAGGTGCAGTCCATGCACGCACATACTAGCCTAATAATTATTTTAAAAAGAAACTGCTACATTTAACTGCGATGACTTCCCCGACTGCACTTGTGTTCTCTCTCGTGCACAGGAATGAAACAGGTAGGCTACAGGCAGACGCCACGCCTATCATTTGGATACAACTTTTCAAGCTTTATGAAGTTCACATCACAAACGTGAAAGAGGGGTCTGCATAAAGTGCCCCGGCTTTTTATGCTTCCAGCTCAAAGAAAAGCAGCCCGACTACATCAGCCCCGAGGACTGTGTTGAGCGCACCAAACGCCAGTCCAGGCTGATCACGCGCAACCACAAGCGGAACCACGAAGCACTCAAATAACAGAACACAATTTGCAGCATGCTATTCATGTCAGCAAACAGGTGAGGTCAGGTGAGGTGAGGTGAGGTGAGGTGAGGTGAGGTGAGGTGAGGTGAGGTGAGGTGAGGTGTTAGTCAATTAGCAGAATAAAAATATGTATTATGCAATATCATTAAAGGGGTATGCCACTATTTTGGGGCTTAATACAGTTAAAATCGTTGGCTGGGATTTATAAAGGTGGTAAAGTGTCTTATTTGCTTGCTTAAGACAAGTTAAAAGAGGGATTACATCATTTATTTATCAGCCACGTTTCCGCGGCACCCCTGAGGGGGCCCCGGCACCCCTGTTGAGAAACACTGTAGTAGTCTACCGATGGCAGCACTCGTCGCTGGAATGTGAGTTTGTCAATGAGTAGCTGCTCTTGGGCAACATGCTGTTTGTGTGTGTCCCTGCTGGGAGATAACCCCCCGGCCCCCCTGTTGAGAAACACGACGACTGTGAGGTGTGTCTGCGAGTGCGTTTTAATATGGGACCTTGCCTCCTCCACTTGCCTCCTCCACTTGCTTCTCGTCATGATGACGTCACTGACAACAGCATTATATTTCAATATCTTGCAAAAGCTCAATTGTAGAGTCTTTTTCTCATTTGCAATTGGGATGGTGAATGAAAAACAGTCCCTCAAAAGTTGTTGTGGCTAGGCTGACAGCTGGGAAACTTTATTGTTTTCTCCACGGAGGAGGGGACAGGAGGCGGGGCGAGGAGACAAGCACAAGTGGAGGAGGCAAGGTCACATATTGGGATGCACCCTGTGAGTCTCTGACCTCCTCAGGGACGGCGCGGATGTTGGTGAAGCCCTTCCTGAAGACCACAAAGACGCGGCGGGCACCGCAGCGCAGGGCAGAGGTGGCGCAGTCGAACGCCGTGTCGCCCGCACCCAACACGATCACATTACCCTTCAACTCCGGCAGCTCACCACGACACGCACACATGCCTGAGGAGGGGAGGAGGGAGAGAGAGAGAGGGAGAGAGAGGGAGAGAGAGAGAGGGAGAGGGGGAGAGAGAGAGAGAGAGAGAGAGGGAGGGGAAAGAGAGAGGGAGAGAGAGTGCATGTGCATTTAAATCATTATTTTCAGCACTTTCCTTTGGATATTGCAAGGTGGCCAACTTTATTTTCATTTCTTTTAGTTTAGTCAACCTTTGTAAACATATATGTAAGGAAATAGGACAGAATAGTGCTGAAAGTAGTTAATCGTTCATGAATATCACCTTATAGTACAATGTAATAATGCATGAAAACAAGTCATTTTGGAAAATGGCGGCCATATTGAATTCTGAGCAAAAATTTACGTGGCCCCATGATTTAATTTCTTCCAATAGGGCTTCTGGTCAGTAATCCACAGAGAAAAGTGCGGTAGGACGAAAGGCCTAATTTTCCCAGCTGATGACCTGTCTATTACAATTGCTATCTAGATTATAGATATTACAGTATACAGCACATAGCAGACTTGTACGAAATTCTGAATTGAAAAAGAAATCAATTCAAAGTAATGCCATAATACGAACACTAGGTGGTGGTGTTCTATGTACTTTCAATGGGTGGTGTAGCTTAAATTCAAAGACATACAAGGTAATGACACCACCTACTGTACGTATTATGGCATTACTATGAATTGAAATTCATTCAATTCGGAATTTCGTACAAGCTTGCTATATAGCAGACAGCAGTGATGAATGAAGTCCATATTTCATAGTCTTAGAGAGGAATGATGTTTCATTTCAACAGGATCTAATGATTGCCACAAAATCACCAACCGCATACAATTGTTGTATGAGTATCTCTCCTGGAGTCTAGAGTCTGTTAGACAACCTTACCTGGCTTACTGGCCTTACCAACCAGAGACAGGAAATCTTTTACGCTACATCAAGTCTACATCACAATACTATATCTTAGATGGGGATCAATAAAGTTACTCTACTCTAGTCTTACCTGGCTAACTGTAAGGTTACTCTACTCTATTCATATTTTTACTGTAAATTACTCTACTCTACTCTACTCTACTCTAACCTGGGGTGAATTTCTCAAAACCAAAGTTGCAAACTACAGTAGCTACTTTGCTGTTTTCAATGCATTTTCCCATTGGCAACTACCAAAGTTGCTAAGAGGCTAACAACTTCTCTTTTGAGAAACTCACCCCTGGTTTGATGTAAAGTTACTCTAACCTTTGACCTTACTTGGCTCACTGGAAATGTATTCTGACCTTTGACCTTACCTGGCTCACTGTAAAGTTACTCTGACCTTTGACCTTACCTGGTTTGCTGGCCTGGTTAAAGTAACTCCACTCTGACCTTTGACCTCACCTGGTTTGCTGGCCTTTGCCACCAGAGGCAGGAAGTCTTTGGAGGTGTAGAAGCCCTGGTCCACCGTCAGACCGTCAAACATCTTATGCCTGTTGGCCTGGGGAAGACCTAGCAACAAGCACACACATAACACAGCCTGTTAGCTTGGAGAAAACCTAGACACATAACACAAACATCTTATGCCTGTTGGCCTGGGGAAGACCTAGCAACAAGCACACACATAACACAGACACATAACACAACATGTTAGCCTGGGGAAGACTTAGCAACACACAGACACATAACACAGCTTGTTAGCTTGGAGAAAACCTAGCAACAAGCACACACATAACACAACATGTTAGCCTGGGGAAGACTTAGCAACACACAGACACATAACACAGCTTGTTAGCTTGGAGAAAACCTAGCAACATGCAGACACATAACGTGCAGTCCAATTTCCCCCCGAAGTCGTTCTAAAATATCGACAGAGATTTATGAGTGTCGCGGCCATGATTTTTTTTACACATCGGACGCACTGGTTTATTAGACGTTCTGGGAGTTTTTGATAATATTTTATGATTACAATATGTCATTTAATCATTGATTTCCCCAAATGGTATTTCAGTTTGACAATTTTATAAAGAAGTGTAGACAAGAGGAAATGAATGTAATATTTCAGTTGACTAAAATTATTTTAGATTTCATCGACTAAAATTGTATGAATTTTCGTCGACTAAAACTAGACTAAAACAAAAATGATTTAGATGACTAAATTGTGACTAAAACTAAAATTACATTTTCGTCAAGAGACAAAAACTAAAACTATATTAAAATTTCCTGTCACAATTAACACTGCTGTTAGCTTGGAGAAGACCTAGTAACACGCAGACACATAACACAGCCTGTTAGCTTGAGGAAAACCTATAACAAGCAGACACATAATACAGACACATGACACAGCCTTTTAGCTTGGAGAAGACCTAGCAACACGCAGATACATGGCACAATGAAATAAAGTACACACTGTGTAAGGGAGAAAATCTCCCAAAGCCGGAAAACATTTTGACTTTGAGAGCAAATCCAGCAAATACTCACCAATGCCGATGAAGACCACCTCATACCCTTCGTCCTTCAGAGAGGTCAAGGTCATCCCGTTGACTCCGAGACCCTTCCCCAGCACCACCTGAGGGCCAGAGATTACAGATTACAGATTGCAGGCCAGAGATTACAGATTAAAGATTACAGGCCAGAGATTACAGATTCAAGAGTTTTAATGTAATTTTATTTAATGTTCAACAAATCCTCATTACTGAACTGCCACATATAGTTCTGAAATGATTGTCTAGATATAAAATGAACCGTTTGGAGGATTACCTGACCAAGCTATTGTAATAAAGACACAGTACATGTATTTAACTTTTCAAAGACAAAATGGCGTTGTGGAGTGTGTGTTGGTGTTTTGTCTGAAGATTCCCTTCTGGAGAGCTCCATTTCATTACATTCCCATACACCATTACATCCAGGTGCATCTCAGATGGAAGTGTTCCTAAGTCCTCTAGACATGTTCTGATTGGCTGTTGTACTTGGTCAGCCCTCCTCTCTGTGTTGTGATTGGCTGTTGTACTTGGTCAGCCCTCCTCTCTAAGTTGTGATTGGCTGTTGTACTTGGTCAGCCCTCCTCTCTAAGTTGTGATTGGCTGTTTTACTTGGTCAGCCCTCCTCTCTATGTTGTGATTGGCTGTTATACTTGGTCAGCCCTCCTCTCTGCACTGTGATTGGCTGTTTTCCTCTGTTACCTTGACTCCCAGATCCTTCATGAGGTCCACCTCAAAGTTCACGACCTCATACGGCAGACGGAACTGCGGAATCTCAGCAGTGCTGAAGAGAAAGGGAGAATAATAATTTATTCATCACAATCTAGCAGTGCTGAAGAGAAAGGAGAATAAGAATTTATTCATCAAAATCTAGCAGTGCTGAAGAGAAAGGAGAATAAGAATTTATTCATCAAAATCTAGCAGTGCTGAAGAGAAGGGAGAATAAGAATGTATTCATCACAATCTAGCAGTGCTGAAGAGAAAGGAGAATAAGAATGTATTCATCACAATCTAGCAGTGCTGAAGAGAAAGGAGAATAAGAATGTATTCATCACAATCTAGCAGTGCTGAAGAGAAAGGAGAATAAGAATGTATTCATCACAATCTAGCAGTGCTGAAGAGAAAGGAGAATAAGAATGTATTCATCACAATCTAGCAGTGCTGAAGAGAAAGGAGAATAAGAATGTATTCATCACAATCTAGCAGTGCTGAAGAGAAAGGAGAATAAGAATGTATTCATCACAATCTAGCAGTGCTGAAGAGAAAGGAGAATAAGAATGTATTCATCACAATCTAGCAGTGCTGAAGAGAAAGGAGAATAAGAATGTATTCATCACAATCTAGCAGTGCTGAAGAGAAAGGAGAATAAGAATGTATTCATCACAATCTAGCAGTGCTGAAGAGAAAGGAGAATAAGAATGTATTCATCACAATCTAGCAGTGCTGAAGAGAAAGGAGAATAAGAATGTATTCATCACAATCTAGCAGTGCTGAAGAGAAGGGAGAATAAGAATGTATTCATCACAATCTAGCAGTGCTGAAGAGAAAGGAGAATAAGAATTTATTCATCAAAATCTAGCAGTGCTGAAGAGAAAGGAGAATAAGAATGTATTCATCACAATCTAGCAGTGCTGAAGAGAAGGGAGAATAAGAATGTATTCATCACAATCTAGCAGTGCTGAAGAGAAAGGAGAATAAGAATGTATTCATCACAATCTAGCAGTGCTGAAGAGAAGGGAGAATAAGAATGTATTCATCACAATCTAGCAGTGCTGAAGAGAAAGGAGAATAAGAATGTATTCATCACAATCTAGCAGTGCTGAAGAGAAGGGAGAACGCCACAATAAGAAGAGAAGAAGAGAAGAAGAGAAGAGAAGAGAAAGGAGAACGCCACAATAAGAAGAGAAGAAGAGAAGGGAGAACGCCACAATAAGAAGAGAAGAAGAGAAAGGAGAACGCCACAATAAGAAGAGAAGAAGAGAAAGGAGAACGCCACAATAAGAAGAGAAGAGAAGAACGCCACAATAAGAAGAGAAGAGAAGAACGCCACAATAAGAAGAGAAGAGAAAGGAGAACGCCACAATAAGAAGAGAAGAGAAGAAGAGAAAGGAGAACGCCACAATAAGAAGAGAAGAAGAGAATAAGAGAAGAAGAGAAGAAGAGAAGAAGAGAAGAGGAGAAGAGAAGGGAGAATAAGAGAATAAGAGAATAAGAGAGAAGAGGAGAGAAGGGAGAATAAGAGAATAAGAGAATAAGAGAAGAAGACAAGAAGAGAAGAAGAGAAGAAGATGAGAGGAAAAGAGATGAGAAGAGAATAAGAGAATAAGAGAAGAAGAGAATAAGAGAAGAAGAGATGAAGAGATGAAGAGAAGAAGAGAAGAAGAGAAGAGAAGGAGAATAAGAGAATAAGAGAATAAGAGAATAAGAGAAGAAGAGAAGAAGAGAAGAAGAGAAGAGGAGAAGAGAAGGGAGAATAAGAGAATAAGAGAAGTAGAGAAGAAGAGAAGAGGAGAAGAGAAGGGAGAATAAGAGAATAAGAGAAGAAGAGAAGAAGAGAAGAAGAGAAAGGGAGAATAATAATTTATTCATCACAATCTAGTTTATTGACCAACTATATTCATACACACAAACATAAAATCACAAAATCAAATGCTAACTCATCCGTTGAAAATTAAGCAAGAGTTTCAAACATTTGTTTTGCACTCTCTCCTTCTCTCTCTCTCTCTCTCTCTCTCTCTCTCTCTCTCTCTCTCTCTCTCTCTCTCTCTCACACACACACACACACACAGACATACACACACACACACACACACACACACACACACACACACAAACACACACACACTACTATTCCACCATGTCCTACCTCAGCCCTCCTATGTAGCGTACTGCTGTTTAGTTTAGTACCTCCTATGTAGCGTACTGCTGTTTAGTTTAGTACCTCCTATGTAGCCTACTGCTGTTTAGTTTAGTTTGTGTATGTGCGCGCGCGTGTGTGTGTGTGTGTGTGTGTGTGTGTGTGTGTGTGTGTGTGTGTGTGTGTGTGTGTGTGTGTGTGTGTGTGTGTGTGTTTATGTGTTTGTGTGCTGTGTGTGTACTCTTCATTAAATTAAAAAAAATAGCAACTTGCACTTTGTATTTGCTTGTGATGTTGGCTTGATTATGTCCTCTTTTGAAAGTCGCTTTTGGTTATAAAGTGTCTGCCAAATGCAAAGTAATGTAATGTAATGTAATGTAATGCAGTGTAGTATAATGTAATGTAATGTAATGTAATGTAATGTAATGTAATGTAATGCAGTGTAGTATAATGTAATGTAATGTAATGTAATGTAGTGCAGTGTAGTATAATGTAATGTAATTTAATGTAATGCACTGCTGTTTCGTACCTCAGCCCTCCTATGTACTGCTGTTTCTCCAGCACGGTGAGGTTGTCGTATCCGAGGCGCGCCAGGAAGGAGGCGCAGCTGATGCTGGCGGGGCCGCAGCCAATCAGAGCGATCTTAGTGTGGTAGGGGGCGGGCATCTCCTCCGGGGGCGGCAGGTGGGGGTTACGCACCTGAGGGATGCCCATCTTGGCAAACACCTGGAAAGGGGCGGCGACACCCACACGTTAGGAGGAAAGGGGCAGCAACACCCACACGTTAGGAGGAAAGGGGCGGCAACACCCACACGTTAATAAGGCTGTTTGGACATAACATTACTTAACCCATTGACGCCTAAGGCACCTGCAAAAAAGGGGGCTGAATGCCTGAGCTCTTTTTAAGAAATGCTGCCCTGCGTCTATAAAAAACGCAATATCTCAGCTTCTGAAGCATATAAAAATATGCACTAAGTTGCATTTAAATGCTAAGACCCTCATCTTTCATTAGAACATATTTCATTCATCTCAAACAAACAGGGATTTTTAATAAAACATTTCTTATGTGCAAACCGCCTCCTAACGTGTGGGTGTTGCTGCCTGGAAAGGGGCAGCAACACCCACACGTTAGGAGGCGGTTTGCACATAAGAAATGTTTAAAAACGAAGCCATGAAATAAACTTAATTATTTAAATATGGATCTTCATCAGAGTGATCGAAACGTTGCTTTTTAGGTGCTGTTTCCATGTAGCTGGATATTTTTATATGTGGATATTTTTTTCTCCTGGTTGCATTGGTTTTGACCTTCCGTTTCCACGTAGCAGATATTGAAAATCCAGGTATAAAAAGCAGGAGAAAAAAATATCCTATTTAGGGGGCTAAAACGCATTTGTTACAATGGAGGATTTATTTTTATCCACATGTTGCGTTTACACCTAAACAGGAGAAAAAAATACCCTGCTAAAAAAATATCCTGCTACGTGGAAACAGCACCTTAAAAAAATGCCCGCTATGCCAGTGGCGTTTATCTGCTTTAGCTGTTGGAGGAGAGATATTTAAATAATAAAGTTTCATTGTTGGAGCTTGTTGGCAGTGTGCAGACCTACATCTGCCCCTCTCCTGCCCCACTCCTGCCCCCCTCTCCTCACCCTCTCCTGCCCCTCTCCTGCCCTTCTCCACCTCCACCTCCCCTCTCCTGCCCCCCTCTCCTGCCCCACTCATGCCCCTCTCCTGCCCCACTCCTGCCCCACTCCTGCCCCCCACTCATGCCCCTCTCCTGCCCCTCTCCTGCCCCTCTCCTGCCCCTCTCCTGCCCCCCTCTCCTGCCCCTCTCCTGCCCCTCTCCTGCCCCTCTCCTGCCCTTCTCCTGCCCTTCTCCTGCCCCACTCCTGCCCCTCTCCTGCCCCACTCCTGCCCCCCACTCATGCCCCTCTCCTGCCCCACTCCTGCCCCTCTCCTGCCCCTCTCCTGCCCCACTCCTGCCCCACTCATGCCCCTCTCCTGCCCCTCTCCTGCCCCACTCCTGCCCCTCTCCTGCCCCCCTCCTGCCCCCCACTCATGCCCCTCTCCTGCCCCACTCCTGCCCCTCTCCTGCCCCTCTCCTGCCCCACTCCTGCCCCACTCATGCCCCTCTCCTGCCCCTCTCCTGCCCCACTCCTGCCCCTCTCCTGCCCCTCTCCTGCCCCTCTCCTGCCCCACTCCTGCCCCACTCCTGCCCCACTCATGCCCCTCTCATGCCCCTCTCCTGCCCCACTCCTGCCCCACTCATGCCCCACTCATGCCCCTCTCCTGCCCCTCTCCTGCCCCCCTCCTGCCCCACTCCTGCCCCCCTCTCCTGCCCCACTTTTGGCAGTGTGCAGACCTACAGTACCTCCTTCAACTATCTGACACTTTAGTTTAGTTACTTTGCACCTGCAACCAGAGATGGAAAGAGTACTAAAATATTGTACTCAAGTACCTGCAACAAGTGTTGGCACCTGCAACAAGTGTTTTTGGATGTGCGCACCCTAGTGGTGTGGATGTGCACACACTACCCAAAACTACCCGGATGAAGCTCACATGAGGTCAGTTAACTGCAGACTCAGTGGTGTAGTCTACGTAGAATGCGGGGATACGGAGTATACCCACTTCTAAATTTCAGGGATTTCAGTATACCCACTTAAAATTGATGTATACCCACTTAAATTGATTGATCCATTGTTTTGAATGGCACAAATATATACAGTATACCCACTTCGAAAAAAAATCTCAAATATACAGATAACCACCATAAAGAAGTAGACTACACCACTGTGCAGACTCCATTTCCTTACGTACACTTTGTGGTGTGGTGTGGTGTGGTGTGGTGTGGTGTGGTGTGATGTGGTGTGGTGTGGTGTGGTGCGGTGCGGTGCGGTGCGATGCGGTGCGGTGTGGTGCGGTGCGGTGCGGTGCGGGGCGGGGCGTGGCGTGGCGTGGCGTGGTGGTGCGTTGTGATGTGTTGTGGTGCGGTGCTGTGCGGTGCGGTGCGGTGCGGTGCGGTGAGGTGTGGTGCGGTGCGGTGCGGTGCGGTGCTGTGCGGTGCGCTGCTCTGCGGTACGGTGAGGTGTGGTGTGGTGTGGTAAGGTGAGTTGTGGTGTGGTGTGGTGTGGTGTGGGGCGGTGAGGTGTGGTGTGGTGTGGTGTGGTGTGGTGTGGTGTGGTGTGGTGTGGTGTGGCGCGGCGCGGCGCGGCGCGGCGCGGCGCGGCGCGGCGCGGTGCGGTGTGATGTGGTGTGGTGTGGTGTGGTGTGGTGTGATGTACCTTGTGATCACAATGGTATAGTAGGTGTATGTAAGGAATCATATCGCATACTACACATCTCATAGTAGCTGTTTATGAGGTATGGTATCATATACTCCTCATAGTAACTGTTTGTAAGGTGCAGTATCGTACACATCTCATATTAGGTGCTTGTAAGTATCGTACACTACACTACACTCCTCATAGTAGGTGTTCGTAAGGTGTTGTGCACTACGCACCTCGGTGGCAAACTGTAAGGTGTTGTACACTACGCACCTCGGTGGCGAACTGCTGCAGCCCCCCGATGTTGATGGGTCCCTCCTCGGAGGCGTAGAGGTTGCAGCCCCCCACGCAGAGCTCGGAGGTGGGACACACCATCCCACACGTCAGCCCCAGGGGGTTGTCCGACAGGATGGCCTTCGCCGCACCATAGTAGTTCTGGAAAACACACCACCAGGGACAAACGCATTAAGGACACATAGTAGGCCATATGTACTTATTGGAAGGGATAAACGCATAAAGGACAAAGATGCCTCTTTTCTACTGCCGTTGTGTTCGTAAGGTGTGTACACTACGCACGCCTTAGCTGCCCCATAGTAGTTCTGGAAAACAAACCACCACCAGGGACTAACGCACAAAGGACACATAGAATATGTACTTATTGGGAGGGATAAACGCATTAAGGACACATACGTAGTATATGTACTTATTGGGACAAACGCATAAAGGACACATACGTAGTATATGTACTTATTGGGACAAATGCAGCAAGGACAAATATGCCTCTTTTCCACTGCCAGTTTTCTGGTAGGCCTACAGCGCGACTCAAGACTTCACTTCACGATTGAGCTGTGTCGTGCGTATTTGAAAAGCAAAAAGAGGCGGCCGAGTCACGATGTGTTGAGCTGCAGGCCTACCAGAAAAACGGCAGTGGAAAAGAGGTAATAGCAGATATTTTTTTAGGAAGGGGAGATATGACACAATCATAAGTGTCCATAGAAATTAACGGTGGAGATTCGTAACACAAATATGGCGTCTACCCGCACATCTCCCGCCTTTCTGGCAACAAGAACCAACTGCCTGCTGAGCTGCTTTGCCATTGATCCAATCATGTAGCTGCATCGGCGCACGCAAATTGTTGCGCATGCTCAGTTGTGAAAAGCTGTCACTCTCGTGCCGTTATGGAACTACTGTGTCAAAAAAAAAACATGAGAAAAGTGGCTTAAAAAGCTTTATTTTGACTCGAATGACACAACCAAGCAGTCTAGATTGCTCAACTTTTCACGGTGGTTTCAACCATATGGTTTTCACAACCGTTGGGTTCCCTACCGTCCTGTATTCAATTTCTCTATTCATTTTTCCCATTGACTCTCAGATCTAGTCTCTAGTCGCGAAATAGATGGCGGCTGAGTGACGTAACTTATACAGGAAGAACTTAGGTAATAGTAGGCTATAAGAACTTAGGTAATAGTAGGCTATAAGAACTTAGGTAATAGTAGGCTATAAGAATAGGTAATAGTAGGCTATATGCACTTGGGTCAGTGATGTTTCAGCAGTAGCACATTTCAAGGCGGTGCAACGACAGCCAGTGCCACTGTTGAATGGATTTTGTTTTTGTTTGTTTGTTTTTAGTGGACGATCTAAGGAGCATATTCATTGCAGCATATTGACCACCAATTACTAATTAATTTATGGACATTAAATGCTGTCGCTCCACTTGACGGCCGAGCCAAAAAAAACGGCTTTCACCCACTTACTGGTACGACAATTTGTTTTATGAATAAAAAGTTACACATTGAGTCAGGGCTGAACTAGGATACTAATCTGGGCATTTTCAGCTGAGACTAGCGCTGCTTTATTGCAGCTGAGACTAGCGCTGCTTTATTGCAGCTGAGACTAGCGCTGCTTTGAGTGACTGTAGAGCGGTGACCTCTGACCTTGTTGGAGATGCATGAGATGAAGGTCTTGATGTCCAGGTTGGTGGGACAGCTCTTCTGGCACGGGGCGTCGGCACACTTCAGACACCTAGCAAGACAAGACAAGACAACACACTTCAGACATCTAGGAAGACAAGACAACACACTTCAGACATCTAGGAAGACAAGACAACACACTTCAGACATCTAGGAAGACAAGACAACACACTTCAGACATCCAGGAAGACAAGACAAGACAAGACAAGACAACACACTTCAGACACCCAGGAAGACAAGACAAGACAACACACTTCAGACACCCAGGAAGACAAGACAAGACAACACACTTCAGACACCCAGGAAGACAAGACAACACACTTCACACATCCAGGAAGACAAGACAACACACTTCAGACATCCAGGAAGACAAGACAACACACTTCAGACATCCAGGAAGACAAGACAAGACAACACACTTCAGACATCCAGGAAGACAAGACAAGACAACACCATCTCAATTCAGATATCTTGGGAGACAAGACAACACAACACAATTCAGACATCTAGGAAGACAAGACAAGACCATCTCAATTTCCCTTGGTCTGAAATGTCAAGTGCAGAGCTACGTGACAACACTTTCACTCCAAACAAACTCAGGACCATTCACAAGCCTATCTATCCTCTGTGGAATGCTGGGAATATTCTAACTGTCCCACCTCAGTATTCCGCCCTAACTGACTAATCAACAGCTATTAGCATGGAGAGAATTTTAAAAAGCTTAGAACCAAGTGGCAACCTAAACCTAACCAGCAAAAGCAGGCAAAGCCAAATCGATACACAACTAGATCTTACACAGCTAGGACCTTCTGGGAATTCTAAATAGCTGGTACTTGTAGTGAATACACTACCAGTCTAGTAGTCTACTGATGGCAGCAGTCACTGATAAGGATGGGCCGATATATATATCGGTCTGTTATCGGGCCGATATTTGCATTTTTTTAAAAGTGTATCGGTATCGGCCGATACGCGTGTGCTTTTGGCCGATACGCAATATTTATTGTTATATGTCATTCGGGTTTTTTTTTTTAAAGCACCAAGACACTTTATTTTTTCATTACTTGATTGTTAGACATTACTTGATTGTTAGAGTGGGTGTTTAAATATTACAAGTTCTACCTCAATTTGATAATGTTAAAGGAATGTTTATTTTTAACTTTTAACTTTAAAGGGACACTGTGTGAGATTTTTAGTTGTTTATTTCCAGAATTCATGCTGCCCATAATGTTACCTTTTTCATGAATATTTACCACCAACATGAAATTTTAAGTATTCATTATGACATGAAAATGGGGATCTTCTCCATGGTCCGCCATTTTGAATTTCCAAAAATAGCCATTTTTAGCTGCAAAAATGACTCTACTTGGACCATACTAGAAAGTATGTGTTTATTACTTAATACACTTTCATGTAAAGATCAAATTTAGCAATAGGCAGCCCAGTTTCAATGAGCAGCATAGTTGCAGTACCTTTTCTGTCCATTTCCTGCACAGTGTACCTTTAAGCCCAAATATCGGGTATCGGAAATCGGATATCGGCCAAGGGTGATGAAAAAAAAAAATCAGTATTGTATCGGCCAGTAGCCTCTTACTGCAGCAGGGGTCGCTGGCGACCCTATTCACTTGCTGAAAATGCTTGACTACATCATAACAACATTGCTATGACATTACAGAGAGCCATAGTGCTGTGCTAAGGGGTTAAAAAACCTGTATCGGTCGACCCCTACTCGCTGGAATGTGAGTTTGTCAATGAGTAGCTGCTCTTGAGCAACATGCTGTTTGTGTGTGTCCCTGCTGGGAGATAATTCACGCCGGCAATAGTTAAAGATGGCCTCTCAACGTCATTTAATTAATATTGCCGTGTTCCCAATTGTTATTGAATGTGTTACGCGTTGGTCCTGTTTTAAAAAACGTTCTGGTTGCTTTGTTTCAAGACGTTTTTGCAAACTGGCAAGGTGGCTTGTGGAGAAACGAGAGGGTGTTCCGTGTTTCTCGTGGAAATGCGTCTCTGATTGGCTCACTCCTCCTGCTCTCAAAGAAACGCGTCTCTGATTGGCTCAGTCCTCCAGTCCTTGGAGTGAATGTAATGGGAAACAGAGTCGCCACTTCTCCGGGTGGTACTGCACTATAGGGGCGCCAACGGAGGCGTGCAGGCTCCATTCAGGGCTGTGCTCTTTCGACAGCGACCCCTAGGCGAGCTGCAGGCACAGAGCAACCGGAGTGGGCAGGCTTTATGTATGAGGCTTTGTGCTGTGTGTGTACCTGAGAGTAGCAACCAGCTGATAGCTAAGCTAAGCTATGTTTCGGGCCACCAGACGTTGCTTGCTTTGAAAACAAGCAGAAAAAAAATACTCGACATGTTTTTAGATAAATGGGTCGATATAAACCTTTGTGGGCAACGCCTTCTTTCGACGTGACGAAACACAGAAAGGCTTTCGTGATTCGCTCGTTTCTCTGCATTATTGATGTAAATTGGGAAACACCGGGAAACACAGCCAGGAGAGTTGACGCACCGCTATGAGAGCCTTGCAAGTGAGTTTAACTTGGGGTGACCGTCCGATCTTCGAAAGGAGTGAGTAAAACTGAGTTTTATCGGAAGTTGGCCTTTAAACAATCCCTCACAAGTTTAGTTTAACTGCCATCCCTATCGCTATCTTCTCATGGCACAGTGTTTCCCAACCTTTTTTTATCTCATGTACCCCCCAAGCCTTTTTGTTGTGCTACGAGTACCCCCTAACTTGTGTTTTACATTGCTTTTTCTATTCCAGTGTGACAATGCTTCATGCATTTGTTAAAATTACATTTTTCCAAGTACCCCCTTCAGTGTGCTCGCGTACCCCTGGTTGGGAAACACTGTCATGGCATCCCATAATAAGCCATATGCACAGCTGTACAGAGAGATGGACAAAGGTCAAAGGTCACAGACCTTTAGGAATAAACATATAGAAGAGGAAAACTCTGCACTCACATGGTGGCAAGTTATAAACAAATAATGAGACTCAGCTCAAGAGAGCGTATGTATCCTCTTCTTTAAGTTAGTTTTTTTTGTCTTTAAGTTAGTTTTTTTGCACACCCAAAGTTATTTATCTTTCTCCAGAAGAATGCTCCCTCTGATTAACTTAAGAACTAATAATCTAATAAATGTCTGTATGAGCACTGTCTATGTCCATACTGTCTTAAGTCCATGTATAAGTACTGTCTATGTCTATACTGTCTATGTCCTTACCTAGATTAGTCTATGTCTGTATGGGAAAGCAAGAAATGTAATTTCAAATTCTTTGTATGACCAGTGCATGTAAAGAAATTGACAATAAAACCTACTTGACTTGACTTGACTTGACTTGATAATCCTGAATTGTTAAGTGTTTACATGACGTTTTCAAGGCGGGATTATGTTTTATTCAGAATTAAATTGAGTGAAATCTGAATTAAATGTCTCATGTAAACGAGGACACGATGTCGCGTACGGTTGATGAGGAATAAATGGCCTAGAAATAGAATCAAAACTTTCAGAGCGAGCTCGAAGAGCAGCGGTGTCAGAAGTCAAAGTAAAAGTAAATTCATGGTGTAAGTGCAACACTACCAAATACTACAGTACATAACTGTTACACCAGTTACTCCATTGTACCAAATGAGGTAGATAGAGTGTGCTATTATTGAAAAATACTTAAGACCTAAAAAAGAACCCACCATAAATTTGATCCAACCAGCGCAGAGTCATCTGATTGTGAGTCAAGTACTCAGGTCTAGCTACTCAGATAAATTACCTGTGTGGGAAGGAAAACTGTTTCTTTTTTGTTTTGTTTTACTTTTTTCTTTTTTTTTTGACATCTCTGCCAAAGACACACGTGGTGAAACAGTGTTTCCCGCAGGATTCTTGTATAGTAAAACAAAATCTATGTGTATATCTTTTCAGGGGACCTTGTCAAGATGGCAGGTGTTTGTCAAAGTGCTTGGTGGGGGGGCTGGTTCATTTTTGCATCAGATGTACACAACAAGCCCTGATGTACTGCACACTCACATCACATCCACGTGCTTTGGTTTGCTCACGGCCAAAACAATTCTCAGCAAAATCCTAAAGATCATCTGGCCACAATCCAGAACAAGTAAAGTTTGTGTAATATCCACGTGGGAGAGCCCTCTTTTCCAGGAGCTGTGCCATTGATCTCTGCAGTAGCCTATACGGATAATCGATTAATGAATCACATACACGTGTCAACCCCTGCACGTACACACACACACACACACTCACACACCTGCCCGCCTGCATACACACATCTGAAACATGTATGCTCACATGCTCACACACACACATGCACTAGCAAGATCATATGTAAGATCATCATGTAAGCACACGCACACACACAAATCCACGCACAAACCCATACACGCATGCACGCACGCACGCACACATACACACGCACACACACACGCACACGCACACGCACACACACACACACACGCACACGCACACGCACACACGCACAAGCACACCCCTCTTCTGATGGGAACACACTCCTTACCTTGAGGCTTCCCGCAGTGCTCCGCACACACACACACACACACACACACACACACACACACACACACACACACACACACACACACACACACACACACACACACACACACACACACACACACACACACACACACTCCTTACCTGGAGGCTTCTCGCAGTGCTCCGCGTTCACTGAGTGTTGTGTGTTTGATGTCATCAAAGTTGTTCTCCAGTTTCACACAGCTCTGGCAACATTAACATGTAATAATATGTGATACAGATCTGGCAACATTAAGTAAGGGTTAACGTTCGGCGAGAAGGTCGCTACCGTGGAATAGCAGCACGACAGAGAGAATCTTTAGACCCCGACGCGGAGCGGAGGGGTCTTGTTCTCTCTGAAGTGCTGCTATTCCACAAAGCGACCGACTCGCCGAAAGTTAACCCGCTTATTATATGGATATACTTAAATGATTCACACATGGCGGGGACATTTCTTTATGCCTATTTAATGTTAAGATTGTTGCTGCGCAAAACAACAGACGTGCGAACGTTGGGGAGCCCCGTTGAAATGAATGGAGCATTCGACCGATGACGTCACAACCATATAATAACATGTAATAATATGTGATACAGATCTGGCAACATCACACACAAACTTAAAACATTAAAACCTTTACGGTTCCTGAATTCCTGAGTCCAAAACACAAGCATGCACACACGCACACACACACACAAACACACACACACACACACACACACACACACACACACACACACACACACACACACACACACACACACACACACACACATACACACACTCGCACGCTCACATAGCACACCCCATGCATCTCTTACATCGCAGCTCTTCTCTCTCTCTCTCTCACACACACACACACACACACACACGCACACACGCACGCACACACGCACACACGCACACACACATACACACACTCATACACACACACACACACACACACATACACACACACTTACATCGCAGCTCTTCTCTGGGTTCCTCTTCCAGTGTTTCTTCTCCTTCTTCTTGAAGGCGGTCGAGTGGACGCTGGCGTGGTGATGCACCCGCGGGTTCAACGCCAAGATGCTCTGCAGACATCATGAGAAAGAAAGGCAAAATAATTATGTGATGAATGTGTGTACTCTACTTAACCCTGTTCTGTATATTTCCTGTTCATCTGCTTGACTATGATTATGTCCTTGATTGTTAGTCACTTTGGTTAAATGTAATGCAATTACAGTATTTCTCATAATCACTTACAATCAAATGTATTATGTATTCTATGTGTGTGTGTGTGTGTCTGTCTGTCTGCCTGCACGTTTCTGTGTGCGTGTGTGTCTGTCTGTGTGTGTGCCTGCACGTTTCTCTGTGTGTGTGTCTGTCTGTACGTTTCTCTGTGTGTGTGTCTGCCTTTAGTTTCTCTGTATGTGTGTATTTGTCTGTCTGTCTGTCTCTGTCTGTTTCTCTGTGTACAGTGCTGACTGGAAATGCACTGCTAAGTTCAGCGGGGTCAGAGAGATGTGCCTGCCTGTGTAGTCACCTGCCGCCGCACACAAACACAGCTGAGTCCGGTTTCCTTGTTATGAAAGCGCATCAGCACGTGGACATGTGCTTTTTGTGTGCATGTGCCTCAACATGTCTGGCGTCATTATTATGAAAGCACACGGGGAGTATTCCAAGAACCTGCCTCAGGAGTAAATCAGGTGAATTTAACCCATTTTGTCCTAAGCCCTTTTTGGGAAAGGGTGCCCTCTTCCTATTAAATCCTAAATATCTCAGCCTCCGAAGCACATACAAACACGAAATGAGTTACATTTAAAAGCCAAGACCCTCCCCTTGCATTTTAATGTGTTCATTCAGCTCTAACATATCAACATAGTTAATAACAGCTAAAATCTCAAAATCCTGAAAGACCCGTATAATGTGTCTCCTGGACACAATAGGTTAACCTTGAAGTGGTAAATCATCTAATAGAAGAGCCTGGAGTCCTCATGTTCTTAACTAAATGCCACATGTGGGTTATGCATTATCAGGATTACCACTTCCTCTAGGTAACTTGGCCAGATCTGTCTATTTCTATCACTTAATCCAGTGATTTTCAACCTATGGGCCGGGGCCCACTGGTGGGCCCTGAAGGTATTCCAAGTGGGCCTTGAAATCATTTTCTACAAATTATAATCATATTGTGGTGTGTGTTGCTATTGATTTATTTGAGTTTTATTCTTTATTGGGTCAGAAGTGGGCTCTGAACATTTGTGACAATTTCAAGTGGGCCCCACGTACAGCTTGTCAACACATTAAAACGTGGTCATTGCCATTCTAGAATTTCACAGAGCTTCATTTTACGCTGTGGCTGTTCTGGAAGGGGTTAACTGTGCTGCTCCCTATGTCTCCTCCTCCTCCTCCACCTCCCCTCTTCCTCCTCCACCTCCCCTCTCCTCCACCTCCCCTCTACTCCTCCTCCACCTCCCCTCTCCTCCTCCTCCTCCTCCTCTTCCTCCTCCTCCTACCCTCCCTAGGTCTCCTCCTCCTCTTCCTCCTCCACCTCTCCTCTTCCTCCTCCTCCTCCTCCACCTCCCCTCTCTCCTCCTCTTCTTCCTCCACCTCCCCTCTACTCCTCCTCCACCTCCCCTCTCCTCTTCCTCCTTCTCCTCTTCCTCCACCTCCCTATGTCTCCTCCTCCTCCACCTCTCCTCTCCATGTATCCTCTTCACTGTTTGCCAGCCTCCATCCTCCACAACTAACCTCTCTCTCTCTTCTGCTGTCTGTCTCATAATCTCTTGCTCATAGCACGTGTTTTTAGTGTAGAGATAGTGAGAGGTCACCAGGAGATGTTTTGTTTTGAAACACGTCTCCTTCTCCGCCTATTGGTCTCACTCCACCACCTCCCCTCTCTACGTCTCCTCCTCCTCCACCACCTCCCCTCTCTGCGTCTCCTCCTCCTCCTCCTCTCTCTATCTCTCCTCCACCTCCTCCCCTCTCCTCTCTACGCCTCCTGTCCTCCACCGCCCCTCTCCTCCTCCACCTCCCCTCTTCCTCCTCCACCTCCCCTCTCCTCCTCCTCCACCAGCTCCTCTCTGCCTCTCCTCCTCCTCTTCCTCCCCCTCCCCTCTCTACACCTCCTCCTCCTCCACCTCCCCTCTCTGCCTGTCCTCCTCCTCCTCCATCACCTCCCCTCTCGCTCCTCCTCCTCCTCCTCCCCCTCCCCTCTCTCTCCTCCTCCTCCTCCACCTCCCCTCTCTCTCCTCCTCCTCCTCCTCCACCTCCCCTCCTCCTCTTCCTCCACCTCCCCCTCCCCTCTCTATGCCTCCTCCTCTTCCTCCACCTCCCCTCTCTTCCTCCTCCTTCTCCTCTTCCTCCACCTCCCCTCTCCTCGCCTCCTCCTCCACCTCCCCTCTCCTCGCCTCCTCCTCCTCCTTTGCCTCCACCTCCCCTCTCTCTCTCTCCTCCTCCTCCTCCATCACCTCCCCTCTCGCTCCTCCTCCTCCTCCTCATCCTCTCCTCTCCTCTTCCTCCTCCTCCTCCTCCTCCTCTTCCTCCACTCTCCTCCTCCTCCTCCTCCTCCACTCTCGCTTCTCCACCTCCCCTCTCTGCCTGTCCTCCTTCTCCTCCTCTTCCTCCACCTCCTCTCTCGCTCCTTCTCCTCCTCTTCCTCCACCTNCCCTCCCATAGCACATGTTTATAGCATGGTAGGGAAACATAGCACATGTTTATAGCATGGTAGGGAATCATAGCACGTGCTAATAGTGTAGGGAATCTCAGCGTTTGTCTGCTCTGTGGTGTTTGAAGTGAATTCTGAGAGACAATAAAGCTTTATCTTTAACTGGTGTACCAACAAACAAGTCCTGATCTATCCTATTCACGTGAAGATATCCATAAGAAATCATGTTTATCGTTTGGGCCATTCTTGCCCAGGTTGGAGACATTACGATTGGAAATCAGTTGGAACTGACTGAAGAATGTATTTTATGAGGACTGGGTGTCTGCAGCATCAGCATGAGATAACACTATGAACAAGTACAGTAGTTATTGGTTACGCTGCAAATCATTGAAGCAAAACAGCAACTAAATTGCTGATAAGAGGCATCATATAGATTATAAGGATCAGTTCCTCGAAGCACGTTTAAAGGGACACTGTGCAGGAAATGGTCAAAAAAGGTACTACAACTATGCTGCTCATTGAAACTGGGCTGCCTGTTGCCAAATTTGATCTTTTCATGAACATTTACTAAGTAACTAACTAATATTTTCTAGTATGGCCCAAGTACAGTCATTTTTGCAGCTAAAAAGGGCTGTTTTTGGAAATTCAAAATACTTATCATGTATGAAAAGTGCAATTTTTCCAGTCAAAATGAATACTTAGAATTTGATAGTGGTGGTAAGTATTCATGAAAAAGGTGACATTAGTAAATGGGAAGCATGAATTCTGGAGATAAACAACTAAAGATCTCACACAGTGTCCCTTTAATTGTAACAGCAGGATCAGGCCGTGCCGTGGCCCAACCGGCTGGGCACTTGACTGCCACACCTGCGACCAGGGTAAGATTCCGGCCCAAGGTCCTTTTCTGAGCCCTCCTTGTCTCTCTCTACCCGCTCATTTCCTGTCTCTCTGTAACTGTCCTGTCACAATAAAGGCATACAAATCCAAAAAGCATGAAGCATGTTGAATTATAATACTAGGGTCATTTCCTCAAAGCACGTTAAATCATCCTAGTAGGATCAGCTCCTGGAAGCATGTTGATTTATAATAGTTCCAAACACATTCCTCTGAATGGGATTCTAAATTATGGCCAGAATTCCATCAGTCCGGCATACATGCGGCCCCCTGAGCCATCTCATGTGGCCCCCAGAGCCTTTACAAGAAAGACAACTTTTAAATCCAAATTCAAACGGTTACTCAACATTCTAAAAATGCTACCTAAAACAAGAGTCTTGAGAATTTAAGATTAACCAAAGACATAGGCTTCATCTAATTGCATGTAGTAAATACATTTCATGTTTATCTGTGGCATCCGGCCCTTCGGTCAATATTCTACACCCAATGCGGCCCTCGGGCCAAAATAATTGCCCACCCCTGGGCTATTCTGTCTGGCTGTGGAATGCAGGGGTTGTATATACAAGATAATGTGGACCATCACGTTTACAACCCCCTGCCTTAATGTGTACCATCACGTTTACAACCCCCTGCCTGTTTTATCTGCTGTCCAATGGGGTGACTGCCTCCTTTATCGGCTGTCCAATGGGGTCACTTGTATCACAGGAGGCAAATCACTGACTGACTTCTCAGAATCTGCCCTGTTGTGCAACCTGCAACCCCCACCTGCCCTCATCCACTACATAACACAGTCACACCAGTCCAGTGCTGCCCCCTGCTGGTGAAATACTGCATAACGCAGCCACACCAGCCCAGTGCTGCCCCCCAGAGGCGCATCTTGTCACCAGGCAAGGCAGGCAGCCGCTTGGGGCCCCCAAGCCCCTCAGTGGTGAAGAGCAGCTCACACTTTGCTAAAGTAGTGGCACGTTTCTTACAAATGTTCACTCCTTTGACATTTAGCTTGGGGCCCCAGCTGAGCCTAGAATCGCCTCTGCTGCCCCCCGCTGGGGAAAGACTGCACAACACCATCACATCACTAGATAAAACTTCTCTCTTAGGGACGGTTAATACACCAGAGCGTGGTGTGGTGGCATAGCCTGGTCCTGACCATCCCATAATACTACCATTTCATTTCGTATTTATGGTTTGGATTTTGTTTGCTCTGAAGCGATTGTAGGAAGCAGGAAGTTTGCACCCAGTTATGGTTTGAAATTATTGGACACCTCTCACCCAATAGCTGGCAGTTACTCAACAACAACATAGCGCAGACCAATTGCTCTGGCGCAGATGTGTACGTCATTGTCATGAGCGTCCTCCCCCTTTCGTCCCCACGTGGGGGGCGTATTCGATTATTGGCTGTTTTCTGGGGGGGCGTTGCGATCAAAATTCTACTGCTCCAGGCACTCCACAGAGAAGCACGGCCAGACTACAGTAGTGGAGCCAATCCTTTGGCGGAAGTACGTAGGATGGCTCGCGAGGCTAGTTGTGGCACTGACAAGACGGAGGTCTTTCCCCCAAGTCTCCAGTGCTGCTACCGCCGTGTTGGTGTGGAAGATCGAACCTGTTTCCGTGCATTTCCACGGCCACCATTGAAAATCGTTTCAGTCTGTGTGAAAAGGCCGGTAACACTTTATTTTAGGGATACATCTATTAGCACTAATGTATACAATGTACCTACATAAGTAACTTGTAAGGCATGTACAAAGCAAAATCAAACATTTGTTAGGCATGTATTCTCAAATGTCTTGTTCATGCAAAATAAGGGATTTATTACCAATTTAACCTTAGTAAGGACCTAGTAGGCCTTAGCGTTTGCTTAGTACATGCCTTACAAGTTACTTATGCACTTATTGTATGTATTAGTGCTAATAGATGTATCCCTAAAATAAAGTGTTACCAAAGGCCTTTATGTGGTAACACCAGCACACGACTAGAAGCCACTACAGTATTATGAGGTCACCCCTCCGCTCCCGACAGCTACTCTACCACTTATGTGGTCACCCCTCCGCTCCCTCCGCTCCCGACAGCTACTCTACCACTTATGTGGTCACCCCTCCCCTCCTGACAGCTACTCTACCACTTATGTGGTCACCCCTCCCCTCCTGACAGCTACTCTACCACTTATGTGGTCACCCCTCCCCTCCTGACAGCTACTCTACCACTTATGTGGTCACCCCTCCCCTCCTGACAGCTACTCTACCACTTATGTGGTCACCCCTCCCCTCCCGACAGCTACTCTACCACTTATGTGGTCACCCCTCCGCTCCCTCCGCTCCCGACAGCTACTCTACCACTTATGTGGTCACCCCTCCGCTCCTGACAGCTACTCTACCACTTATGTGGTCACCCCTCCGCTCCCGACAGCTACTCTACCACTTATGTGGTCACCCCTCCGCTCCCTCCGCTCCGCACCCCTCCGCTCCCGACAGCTACTCTACCACTTATGTGGTCACCCCTCCGCTCCCGACAGCTACTCTACCACTTATGTGGTCACCCCTCCCCTCCCGACAGCTACTCTACCACTTATGTGGTCACCCCTCCGCTCCCTCCGCTCCCGACAGCTACTCTACCACTTATGTGGTCACCCCTCCGCTCCCGACAGCTACTCTACCACTTATGTGGTCACCCCTCCGCTCCCGACAGCTACTCTACCACTTATGTGGTCACCCCTCCCCTCCTGACAGCTACTCTACCACTTATGTGGTCACCCCTCCGCTCCCGACAGCTACTCTACCACTTATGTGGTCACCCCTCCGCTCCCGACAGCTACTCTACCACTTATGTGGTCACCCCTCCGCTCCCTCCGCTCCGCACCCCTCCGCTCCTGACAGCTACTCTACCACACTCTTCTGAACTCTACAGTATTCTACTCAACTCTACACTATTCTGTGTATGAGTAATGACATTCAATTTCAATTCAATTTTATCCCACAGGTTTTATCTATCTTTTGTCTACACACATATATACACGTATTCTTTATTGTGTTGACTGTGATGTGTGTTTGTCTTGTGTGTCCTTGTGTGTCCTTATGCCACCACCAAAGTAAATTTTCCATTTTATGTAAGTTTAATGGAAAATAAAGAAGTCTAAGTCTAAGTAAGTCTTCTACTGTGATACTTTTCACATTCCAATTATTGACCAGCCATATCTAATCACCCTACCAATCAAAACTCTGTCCACTCCAATCAAATATTTCCAGTGAAAGACCACAACTGAATAGGAGATGAGCCTGGGCAATGGGTGCCATCGACATCCGGCCACAACACATCCCGTAGACACAGGGGTGGGGGACCTTTTTCATTCGAGGGGCCACTACTTCAAATCCATCCAAGGGCCGTTAAAGTCCTCCGAGGGCCGTATTATGAACACAAATCAGGATTTCCCCCTGCACTTTAGGCCTGTATTGAAGATGATTTCCCCCTGCACTTTAGTCCCATATTGAAGATGATTTCCCCCTGCACTTTAGTCCCATATTGAAGGTGATTTCCCCCAGCACTTTAGGCCTATATTGAAGGCAGCTATACCTCCAGGATTTCCCCCGGCACTTTAGGCCTATACTGAAGGTGATTTCCCCCGGCACTTTAGGCCTGTATTGAAGATGATTTCCCCCTGCACTTTAGGCCTGTATTGAAGATGATTTCCCCCTGCACTTTAGGCCTATATTGAAGATGATTTCCCCCGGCACTTTAGGCCTATATTGAAGGCAGCCACCTTTAAAACTGACCCACCTTCTTTAGGTCCCCTGATTTGCATGTGACGTCAAACGTTCTAGTGGACGGCTACTGGACGGCAAGAGTGCCGCATTAATGAATGGATTCCTATGGGACTCGCAACGTTTAGTAACTCATAACGTAACTTAGATCGCCGATAAACTTAACACCGTGAACACCCATTGTGCTGTTTGTTACAAAAACAGATAGGGTTACAACCCAGGCGTGTTTTTTTCACTGGATCTCAAAATAAAACGAGAAAGCTGAGGTGAATCGCGGCAACCAACTGGAAAACCATCAAACTAGCCTACTCAAGTAGCTGGATGAGCACCACGGTAAGTTTCTCATTTGCCATCCTTTGTATCATCATTTGTCTCTTAATTCGTGAACGCTAGTTAATTTAAGTCTAATGTGCAATTTCAGTGGCTTTTTCTGTGAGGTCAATGTAAGATGCTTTCCATGATATTAACGTTAATTATCAGCATCATTACGCTATGATGGACGTATGCTAAGATATTGCAGGCTGTAACATAAACACGGAATTCATAAAGCTCTTGGTGAAATAGCAAGGCTATGACGTTCATACTGTTAAGGTTCAAATGTAAAAATAAACCATGTGTACATCTCTAGCGCTGATTTCCCAAGTAGTAGGCCTACTCTCCAGCATGATGCTGTCATGAAATGCCAATCACCTTATCCATGCTGGCCTATTTATAATGACATGCATAGGCCCACCAGTGTCGATGTTGTTGTCAATAATATGAAGTCCACCACTTTGTTGTGTTGTCATCCAAATTGTCTGCCCTCTGAAATCAGTCACACACATCAGAGGCTTAATGGTTTGGGAAGTGGTATTACGATTGGAGGGTTGCAGGTTCAAATCCCATCCTACACCTCTCCCTTCACCTCCCATCCAGGCTGAAGTAGGCCTATGAGCTAGGCACCAAGCCCCATGCTGCAGGGACAGTTAACAATTCACTGTGAGTAACAAAGTTGCTTTGGATAAGTGTCAGCTAAGTGTTATCTTTCTGTTTCTCCAGATGAGAAGAGCGATGATCTGATGTCATGACACATTGGATGTATGGAAGAGCCAGAGGTCCAGCACACCAAGTCAAATTTAGCCTATTTCAACCTCTTAATCACACCAACTCAATGTAGTAATCAGTTCATTCAATGGCTCAAATACTTTATTTTTAGACACAAAGTACAAATACATTTCAAGGTTTTGTAGGTGATGGGAGGGGATATCTATTGTGGGGTGGACATGTACAATAGACGTGCAAGTACTTATTTATATTAATAAATGGTTATCTGAACTAGGCCTGTAATAGTCAACCCATTGATGCTGGATGCTGTGTACTCGTTGTATTGACCTAGGCGCCTGGAGCGACAGCATTTAGGCATGACATATTGGATTTTATTATTTAATGTACCGGTATGTTTGGAGATTAACATACTAGCCATTTTGGCTACTAGTGAATAAAAAAAGTTAATTTAGAGCCCTTCTGAAAACTCCAACAACTGGTAGAGGTGATCAGTGCATCAGGGGAGGAATGTAAGGGTAGGCCCGATGGATGAGGGGAACAGCATCACTGATGGTGAGGTCCTGGTGCTGCTGCAAAGCCAAAGAGGAAGAAGCCTCTCTGGACACCTCTTCATGTTGGCTCCCCCATCTAATTAGAAAAAAAGAAAAGACAAACATGCTATTTAAAATGAATCTAGCCATGCATTGTAATGTACTAGTACAGTACTGAATAATTAACTCCCTTGGCAATATTGTCTGAATTAAAATGTGATGTAAAACGTACTAGTCATGTATTTACCTGTGCTGCTGGGATGCTATTCTTGGACGTCATCCTGGCCACCATGACTCATGGTTTTAGTTTGGGTGCTGACCACCTGACTGATGAACCTGCAAATACTAAACAATAAAAACAATAAAAGATAAATAACAGGTTTGTTGTCCTTTTCTTTCTCTTGTGAAGGTCATCTTTTCAAATGATTTATTTAATCAAATCAAAATGATTTAATCAAAGTATGTAACCGACATTCTGTCCTATGTGTTTCTACATGTGCAATGTAATGCAACACCGATTTGAAACATTGAAGTATGTCAAGTCAGCTTTTATTGTCACTTTATTTATGGTCATACAAGGGAAACGACGTTTTCTCTCTACCATGCCAGGACATAGACAGGACTGACAATTACAGACAGACAGAAAGTGCAAGACAGGACAGGTAGCAGTGATGGACTGGTAACATAAGTGGTCAATAATAATACAGTACAAATGAACATATTGGACATGTAAACAGAAGATAAGATAATTATATTTCACAATAGCCTACATTGTGCAGACGTGGCTAAACAACAATGAAATCCACTTGGATGAAACGAAGCGAGAGAATTCAAGTTAACCTACAAGATACATCTGAGATGAAAATATATGCTATTCAAAACACCACTTTGCGAAATGCCTGACACAAAATGTACCGTGCGTCTTGTAGCCTAGTAAGTTAGGTTAGCAGCATTATCTTACCTGTGCCATGCCACGAAGAAGAGGATGCAGCCGCGGTGCCCAGCCACCAATGAAGAAACGGTGCATAAATGTGCTTATTTTGCCAATGCAGAGGTTTGGTTTAAGTTCACAACTTTACTGAAGAAAATAAACACGGAATAAAAATATATATGTCGCAGGCAGAGTAAGTTCAAGGCTGGAAGCAAGCAACAACTTTCTCTTCTTCTCCCAGTTTGTCGTACCGCCCGTCCCCGTTATGCCATCTAGTGGAGCAGAATACATTTGAATAAATCTATGATTTGAACACATCCACCGTGGCCAACCTAGCCTGATAACGACAGGTACATATCACGTTTTAAAAAAATACAAGAACTACGTGTTTCTTTGGTATTTTATGGTCAAAGTTGTCTTCGTCTGCATATAATTCCTATGTACGAATGTGTACTTCTGCCGTCCAGCAAAATCGATTACGTAATATTGTGACGTCAATGCAAATGATGGATACTGAAGATGATTTCCCCCTGCACTTTAGGCCTATATTGAAGATGATTTCCCCCTGCACTTTAGGCCTGTATTGAAGATGATTTCCCCCTGCACTTTAGGCCTATATTGAAGGCAGCCACCTTTAAAACTGACCCACCTTCTTTAGGTCCCCTGAATATAACTTAATTGTATTGCAAATGTATTAAATTGTATTGCAAAGATTCCTTTACAAAATATGTCGGTAACACTTTATTTTAGGGATACATCTATTAGCACTAATACATACAATGTTAATGCCTGCATAAGTAACTTGTAAGGCATGTACTAAGCAAATGCTAAGTCCTACTAGGTCCTTACTAAGGTTAAACTGGTAATAAATCCCTTATTGTGCATGAACAAGACATTTGCGAATACATGCCTAACAAATGTTTGATTTTGCTTTGTACATGCCTTACAAGTTACTTATACAGGCACATTGTATGTATTAGTGCTAATAGATGTATCCCTAAAATAAAGTGTTACCAATATGTCATATTTCATGTGAAACTGCAAAACATTAAAATGATATCGGGGGCCGGATGAAACGACCTCAAGGGCCGCAATACGGCCCTCGAGAAAAAGGTTCCCCACCCCTGCCTTAGACACAGGTGTACAGCATTGGCGTTACAAATGTATTCAACAGTAGGCCTAACTCAAGGACTCAAAGGTCAGTGGTTGTCTAAGTGAGGGTGGGTCTCACCTCAGTGATAACCTCCCTGTAGAGCGCACACTGGGGCTGTTTGCTGTGATATACGACAGAGATAACCTCCCTACATACTGCACACTAGTGCAGGGGTGAGTTTCTCAAAAGAGAAGTTGTTAGCCTGTTAGCAACTTCGGTAGTTGCCAATGGGAAAATGCATTGAAAACAACAAAGTAGCTAATGTAGTAAGCAACTTTGGTTTTAACCCTAACCCTAACCCTAACCCAAGACGACTACTGAGACTTAGACAAGAACTCCATCCTGGTCTGTAGATACACTGCCCACTGTCACGTTGACCCACTCCACACATGTTTGTCAGGTACAAGTTACAGGTTACAAGTTACAGGTTACATATTCCTGAATATCAACAACAATGCGGACTATCAGGAAGCACCAGTAGGAATTCAGCCTCCAGTACTATAAAGAAGCACCAGTAGGAATTCAGTCTCCTGTACTATCCCTGCTCGTCACTGTTCATTGGTATTATTTGGGCAAGGATTAACTTAGCACGTTTATATACACCATACTCTGTCTCACGTGGCCAAGGATACGCACGTTTATATACACCATACTGTCTCACGTGGCCAAGGAAAAGTTTGGTTAGAAAATTGGCCCTTCACTCTGAGTGGTCCTCCTTCTAAATGATGTCAAGGATGTCATTTATTACCCAGCAAACCACCCTAAAGCACAACCTTTCTCTCATACTTACTTTTCAAGAGTCAATACAAATATTGGTTTACAACCATCCACAAAGGGCATGTTTTTCCACAAGATTAGCGAGTTGATAAATTGTGTTTTCATTTAAGTCCATCAATCTGATCCCATTCCAAACCCCCACTTGTGATTTAAATCACTTGTTGTTGAAAACCACTTGTGATTTAAACCACTTGTTACAGGCCTAATTATTCTGAGCTATCCAGAGCACAGTACTGAAGTTGGACCACAAGTGTTCTATGCAGACGCTATAATGTAGTCAAAAAATAAATAAATACAAATACATAAAGAAGACAGTTTTGCCCTTGAAATGCCACTTCACCAAAACGGCAATGTAAAAGCAACTTGTAAATGTTAAAAATATCACAGTGGATATAAAATACAATATACTGTTGGGTGCAGTAATTTCAGCAGATCTTCCGCAGTGTAAGAAGAATGAGACTTGCAGGACATTGCCATAGGCACCCAGAACTGCCAGCCAGCAAACTGCTATGGGAACCATCACATGGGTGCTGGTTAAGAGGACGTACTCACACTAACATTTGTGGACATACTCAAGAAGGACGCCGGAGCCCTGAGTACCAGCGAACTGAAAAGATGTATGGAGAATCGGGATGACTGGAAGCAACGATGGAAGGCTCGTCTGAGGACGACCTAGAGAGAGTGGGCCTACCTACCTCAATATCAGGCAGATCTTTGCTGATCTTCGGCTCCATTCTGAAGTCTTCGGGTGTATCGGTATTATCAGCAGGTTCTTTGCAGTCGTTGTAGACAATTCTCTCCCAAGGACAGAACGTAAGGACTCACTGGTCCTGTAACGCCAAATGCTCGTGATGGCTTTAGTCCGCGCGACTTCATCGCCGGACTGTTCCATTTGTGCGCAAACAAACATTGCGTAATTTGGATGGACAATTCAACACCTCCGGCTATCATGTAATATCGGTAAGATGGGGGAAATATTTCCTATACTGGTGAAAATATAGGCCTATGCCTATATATTGCATGATTTTGAGATTATTTTCAAAACGTACGTTCTCAAAGTTATTAATCATTGTTCTGAAAGTGGTACGGTCCGTTTCCTAACTGTCAAAGAACAGAAGTCCAAAGTTGATGTTGGCATAAGTTGAGGGTGTGCGCGTGTGACACATGAGTTACTGACGGGTGGCGCGGTCCGTGAACTTTATCAAACTTTTTACAAAAAAGTCAGTAGCACAGGTTGGCTACCTCTCCCCTTCATTCATGAAGCCAGACATACAACTGACACATTCTTTGGACGAGAACAACTTATTTGGGGGCTTTTGCAAACAATTTCGGGATATTATTAGGCCTACCACGAAATTGTAGCCTATGTAAAAAAATATTTAAAAATGTCCAAACATTCATTAATTCATTTCCATATAATTTCGCATAGGCATACTTTCTATATGTACTGTATGTATGTATTTATTTATATATTTTGATATTTTGAGTAGTAGTTCAGATACACTGCGCTCTTCCGTGTGGTGCGTCTCCAGTCTAAGTTTGGATATTTTGAGGCATTTAGTATTCGCCAGTAGCCTATGCTATTACATAATGCAGTTTAAATTCCACGGTGTACAGACCTGCAGTGTATTTTATTTGGGGCGTCCAATTAACCCAAACTCCCAAAGTGAAGACCAAATCACAGATGCTGCATCTCTAACGGCGCTCTGTAACTTCGCACGTGCATAAACGAGGGAACGAGGCACGTTATCTATCCTCCGTGTGTGTGTGAGCGAGCGACTTTGAACTCTTTCAGGGTCAAAGGAGTTCAATCGCGGAAAACGTTTTGCTAGTTGATGTGACATTAAACCCACTCTCCGCATTTCCATCAGTCCTGGCATCTCCGAACTCTGTCCTGTCCCGGCAATTCTGATCATTCTTCTGTCAACATAAATGGCTGGTGAACGTCTCAGCCTCAACAGATAACCCGTTCCACTGTTGAAGGCTTCACAGCGTCAAGCTTGGCGTCGATAAAGGTCCTGAAAACGTTTGTTATTATTTTTCCTCCATGGCTTTCAAGCAGCCTAATCCTAACTTGCAATGACAGCTCTGGGAATGGTAACCGTTATAGCGATAGCGATACGCGCGATTTTGCGCACACACAAACACACACAAGCATCGCTCCAGATCATATTAAAGGTTTTAACCTCTTCCGGGAGTTTGGGAATACGGGAGTGTGGGAGAATGGGAAGTGGAAATTCCACAAACAGGATGTTGGATCACCGCGGGGAGGGCTCAGCCCCCTCTTTAGCCTCTCGTTCCCCTCTATAGCCCCCCAGCCCAGCTCAGCTCAGCTCAGTCGCCCCATAGTAGAGTTGTCTCGCGCAGTAGAAGTCTGACACACCAGACGGACGGCGCTCGTGGTGATCTATCCTCTTATCTATCAATCAGGTGAGAAGAACTTCGTCTTGTTTCTATAGTGATATCTGCCTTTGCTCCATCACTCTGGCTACGTTAGTAAGAGATTCATG
>NC_085862.1:197500-202500 GCF_034702125.1 Engraulis encrasicolus | reverse complement strand
CTGGTGTGTGTCGCTTGCTTTAACCCTCTTGTGTGTGTGTGTGTGTGTGTGTGTGTGTGTGTGTGTGTGTGTGTGTGTGTGTGTGTGTGTGTGTGCGTGTGTGTGTGTCCGGTGGCTGCTGGTGTGTGTCGCTTTAACCCTCTTGCTTTGGGCTGCTGCTCATGTGTGTATCTCAGGAGGCTTCTGCCAAGGATACAAAATATGCACAGGTAACATATACTACACTACACTACACTACACTACACTACACTACACTTTACTACACTACACTACACTACAATACACTGTATTATACAAAATATGTACAGGTAACACTACTATACGCCACTACAATACACTATACTACACTATACTACACTATACTACACTACACTACACTACACTATACTACACTACACTACACTACACTACACTACACTATACTACACTACACTACACTACACTATACTATACTATACTATACTATACTATACTACACTACACTACACTACACTATACTATACTATACTACACTACACTACACTATACTATACTATACTATACTATACTATACTATACTATACTATACTATACTGTATTATATGCAGAGGTAACCACTACTACACTACACTACACTACTTTAGTCTATACTACACTACACTATTCTACACCACACTGCACTACACTACGCTATTCTATACTACACTGTATACTACACCACACTACTCTACAATACATTACACTACACTGTACTGTACTATACTATTCTACACTACACTATAGTACACTATACTACACTACACTACACTTCATTACACTACACTACACTACACTACACTACATCACATTACACTACACTACACTACACTACACTACGCTACGCTACACTACACTACACTACACTGCACTGCACTACATTACACTACACTACACTACACTACACTACACTACACTACACTACACTACACTGCACTACACTACACTACACTACACTACACTACACTACATTACACTACACTACACTACACTATCATACACTATACTACACTACAATACACTACACTACACTACATTACACTACACTACACTACACTACACTACACTACACTACACTACACTATACTACACTACACTACACTGCACTACACTACACTACACTACACTACACTACACTACACTACACTACACTACACTACACTGCACTACACTACACTACACTACACTACACTACACTACACTACACTACACTATACTACACTACACTACACTACACTACACTACACTACACTATACTACACTATACTACACTACTCTGTATTATACAAAATATGCACAGGTAACCACTACTATGCTCCACTGGCCTTGTTTACTTGATTCCTTGAAGCTTCAAATGACGTCTTCTCACCTCTCTCCCCTCTGCAGGTGTGGATGAGTGTGTGTGTGTGTGTGTGTGTGTGGATGTGTGTGTGTGTGTGTGTGTGTGTGGATGAGTGTGTGTGTGTGTCTGCAGGTGTGGATGAGTGTGTGTGTGTGTGTGTGTGTGTGTGTGTGTGTCTGCAGGTGTGGATGAGTGTGTGTCCAGGTCTACAGTAACTCTCCTCTGTCTGTGTGTGTGTGTGTGTGTGTGTGTGTGTGTGTGTGTGTGTGTGTGTGTCTCCAGGTGTGGATGAGTGTGTGTGTGTGTGTGTGTGTGTGTGTCCAGGTCTACAGTAACTCTCCTCTGTGTGTGTGTGTGTGTGTGTGTGTGTGTGTGTGTGTGTGTGTGTGTCTCCAGACGTGGATGAGTGTGTGGAGCGTCCGGGTGTGTGTGCCGGCGCCGGTGTGTGTCAGAACACTCTGGGGAGCTACAAGTGTGTGTGTCAGCCGGGATACAGAGGCAACGGCACACACTGTGAAGGTACACACACACACACACACACACACACACACACACACACACACACACACACACACACACACACACACACACACACACTCACACACTCACACACACACACACACTCTCACACACACACACACACACACACACACACACTAATGGCTGCGAATTGGTTTCATATCAATCCTTCTGCTTTGTGACCAAATCAGTTTCTTCCACTCACCTCATTAGCTGTTAAGTGCTGTGTCAGCTCATTAGCTGTTACAGGTTGCTGTGCCCCCCCCCCCCCCTCAGGTTGCTGTGCCCCCCCCCCCCCTCAGGTTGCTGTGCCCCCCCCCCACTCAGGTTGCTGTGCCCCCCCCCCACTCAGCGCATTAGCTGTTACAGGTTGCTGTGCCCCCCCCCCACTCAGCTCATTAGCTGGCTACAGGTTGCTGTGCCCCCCCCCCCCCCCCCCTCAGGTTGCTGTGCCCCCCCCCCCCTCAGGTTGCTGTGCCCCCCCCCCACTCAGGTTGCTGTGCCCCCCCCCACTCAGCTCATTAGCTGGCTACAGGTTGCTGTGCCCCCCCCCCCCCCCCCTCAGGTTGCTGTGCCCCCCCCCCCCTCAGGTTGCTGTGCCCCCCCCCCACTCAGGTTGCTGTGCCCCCCCCCCACTCAGGTCATTAGCTGTCTACAGGTTGCTGTGCCCCCCCCCCCCCCCCCCCCCCCACTCAGCTCATTAGCTGGCTACAGGTTGCTGTGCCCCCCCCCACCCCACACTCAGGTTGCTGTGCCCCCCCCCCCCTCAGGTTGCTGTGCCCCCCCCCCCACTCAGGTTGCTGTGCCCCCCCCCCACTCAGGTCATTAGCTGTCTACAGGTTGCTGTGCCCCCCCCCCCCCCCCCACTCAGCTCATTAGCTGGCTACAGGTTGCTGTGCCCCCCCCCCCCCTCAGGTTGCTGTGCCCCCCCCCCCCCTCAGGTTGCTGTGCCCCCCCCCCCACTCACCTCATTAGCTGGCTACAGGTTGCTGTGCCCCCCCCCCACTCAGGTTGCTGTGCCCCCCCCCCCACTCACCTCATTAGCGGTTACAGGTTGCTGTGCCCCCCCCCCACCCCCCACCTTAGCTGTCTACAGGTTGCTGTGCCCCCCCCCCCTCACCTCATTAGCTGGCTACAGGTTGCTGTGCCCCCCCCCTCAGGTTGCTGTGCCCCCCCCCCCACTCAGGTTGCTGTGCCCCCCCCCCACTCAGGTTGCTGTGCCCCCCCCCCACTCAGCTCATTAGCTGGCTACAGGTTGCTGTGCCCCCCCCCCCTCAGGTTGCTGTGCCCCCCCCCCCCCCCCCTCAGGTTGCTGTGCCCCCCCCCCCACTCAGGTCATTAGCTGTCTACAGGTTGCTGTGCCCCCCCCCCCCCCCCACTCAGCTCATTAGCTGGCTACAGGTTGCTGTGCCCCCCCCCCCCCCCCTCAGGTTGCTGTGCCCCCCCCCCCCCTCAGGTTGCTGTGCCCCCCCCCCCCCCCCCTCAGGTTGCTGTGCCCCCCCCCCCCTCAGGTTGCTGTGCCCCCCCCCCACTCAGGTTGCTGTGCCCCCCCCCACTCACCTCATTAGCTGTTACAGGTTGCTGTGCCCCCCCCCCACTCACCTCATTAGCTGTTACAGGTTGCTGTGCCCCCCCCCCACCCCCCCCCCCACTCACCTCATTAGCTGTTACAGTAAGAAAGTTCCCCAAAGCAGCGTCACCATCAGGGTTGCCAGATGAGGCTGATGATTTCCAGCCCAAAACAATGCTCAAAACCCGCCTAGAGGCGCAAAACCCCGCCAAATCCTATTGATTTCTATGACAAAAATTGGTCAGGTTTTTCTGCTACATGCCATTTTTACCCGCACACACACGGCCATCCTAAGCAGCCCAATTGGGCAACCCTGGTCACTATGGGACCCAACAGCATTTATTTGTAGAGTGTAGAGTAGAGTAGAGTAGAGTAGAGTAGAGTAGAGTAGAGTAGAGTAGAGTAGTGTAGAGTAGAGTAGAGTACAGTAGAGTGCAGTAGAGCAGAGTAGAGTGTAGAGTAGAGTAGTGTAGAGTAGAGTAGAATATAGTAGAGTAGAGTAGAGTAGAGTAGAGTAGAGTAGAGTAGAGTATAGAGTAGAGTGTAGAGTAGTATAGAGTAGAGTAGAGTAGAGAGTAGAGTAGAGTAGAGCAGAGTATAGTAGAGTAGTGTAGTACAGTAGAGTAGAGTAGAGTAGAGTACAGTAGAGTAGAGTAGAGTAGAGTAGTAGGGTAGAGTAGTGTAGAGTAGAGTAGAGTAGAGTAGTGTAGTGTAGAGTAGAATAGAGTAGAGTAGAGTACAGTAGAGTAGAGTAGAGTAGTGTAAAGTAGAGTAGAGTAGAGTATAGTAGAGTAGAGTAGAGTAGAGTAGAGTAGAGTATAGTAGAGTAGTGTAGAGTAGAGTAGAGAGTAGAGTAGAGTAGAGTAGAGTAGAGTAGAGTAGAGTAGAGAGTAGAGTAGAGTAGAGTAGTGTAGTGTAGTGTAGTGTAGAGAGTAGTGTAGAGTAGAGTAGAGTAGAGTAGAGTAGAGTAGAGTAGAGAGTAGAGTAGAGTAGAGTAGAGTAGAGTAGAGTAGAGTAGAGTAGAGAAAATTCGGAAAAGACAATTAAAATATACCCTAACAGCAAACCGTGGGTAACAGCATCACTGAAGACCTTGCTTTACAAGAAAAAATGTGCATTTAGAGAAGGAAATACTGTCGAACTTAAAAAACTGAATAAAGAGGTGAAATCCGAAATATGGAGGGCAAAACGGGATTATAAGGACAAGCTTGAAGGGGAGTTGGGTAAAAATAATTTAGGGTCTGCTTGGAATAGTATGAAGACCATAACTGGGACTAAAGAAAAAAGTGACTCTAAAGTGGTGTTGGATGGTTTTAACTGTGATAAACTGCTTGCACAGGAACTAAATTCATTTTACTTGAGGTTTGATTCACCAATGTTTAACGACACCATCCTAGAATTGAAACACCATCTTACTGACAGTGTCCTCCCACCTTTCAACATTCATTCTGTGATGAAGGCCTTCAAGCACACTAACCCCAAGAAGAGTCCTGGGTCAGATAACATAGGGGGTAGATTGCTCATGTCATGTGCTGAGCAGCTTGCACCAATATT
>NC_085862.1:182500-185000 GCF_034702125.1 Engraulis encrasicolus | reverse complement strand
TAGGCTATGATTTGAAATTTCACATAGCCTAGATGAAGTAGGCTACATTACAAATTACCAGACATTTATTAGGCCTAACAACCTTTAGTATCACGCCATTTCAGCATTATGTGCATGTGGGAAAGAATCTAAACATCGACAAATAATAAATAAATAAAACCGTTTGGGTGAATCATGCGCTTATGGGTTGACCCTTTAGGTGAAACTCAATTACCCAGAATGCTGCACGTGAGCTCTCTACCCGGTTGATTCTGGAAAACAAACATGGCGGCAACTCGCTTTACTACCTTAATAATGTGTTAATCCGACGCTAGATTTCTTAACTGATGAAAATCGAAGGCAGAAATCAGCATTGTAGTGTCTAAATATGAGGTCGATTGGTCTATTTGTGGCGTACATCACGATCGGCTGAGTTGTTGGCCTCACGTTTGTCAGTTAGCCTGTGGCTAGGCTACTTTTCGCCAACGTTAGCATCCGGTTTAGTATAGAAAGCATTCGCTCCGTAGTCTGCCGCCTTGTGGCCACAGGAAGGAACAATTGAATGAAAGCGTTTCAGACGGACAACAATTGAATGAAAGCGTTTCAGACGGACGGACGGACGGACGGACAGACAGACCCTGTTATAGAGATGCTGGACGCATCTAAAAATGTGCCGACTTGTTCCGAGGCACTGTTGACCGTAACACAGTTGAGTAACACGGTTGACTGTTTTGAAAGTGTTTTTGAGCTATTGATCCCTTATGTGTGGGAAAAATCCTATGAACAGACACTAGGGATTATCTCTGGAGAAGGAAGTCTTGTGTAAGGAGGGTGAAAAAAATCAAATCAGACGTTACAGGGATTTATAATCAAAAATGTGTCAGTCTGTATCACAGTGAATCATAAAATCCTACTTATGAAGCTCAACAATCACATTTTCTATATCAGTTGCACAGATTAATGACAACATTATTGCTAAGGGACATGAGCACTTTCAAACGTATGTTGTTTCAACTCTGTAGTATTTTTATATACTATGTTTGAAATGACATAGTATTTGTCCATAACACTGTTGACAAAATAATCAAGCAAATGTTCGCTTTCATTAGAGTATTTATCAAATGATTTAAGATTAAGCTTGGTAATTTGTTTGTTTGGAAACTTAAATATATACACTATGTAAACATCTAGGTCATTTAGTTGAAAAAAAAATACTGATAATTGACATTTTGCTTCGAATCGTAGAATCACTCGTATACGTGTGTGTGTGTGTGTGTGTGTGTGTGTGGGTGTATGTAGCAGAGATGGTTTAGGTAGGAGGAGACATGACAGCTGGTGTAAGCGTCCATAGAAATTAACGGTGAAGATTCGCAACGCAAGTATGGCGTCTTCCCGCCTTTCTGGTAACAACAGCCAATGTGCCTGCTGAGCTGCGTTGCCAGTGATCCAATCATCTGGCTGCATCGGCGCACGCGAAATGATGCGCATGCTCAGTTGTGAAAAGCCGTTGCTCTCGTGCCGTTATGGAACTACTGCGCCTGCGCTCTGTCAAAAAAAATGTGAGAAAACTGGCTTAAAAAGCTTTATTTTGACTCGTAAGACACAACCAAGTAGTCTAGATTGATCATTTTCCACGGTGGTTTCAACCATATGTTTTTCACAACCGCTAGGTTTCCTCCCGTCCTGTACTCAGTTTCCCCATTCATTTTTCCCATTGAATCTCAGATCTGGTCTCACTCATCACAAAGAAGCACCCCAGAGGCGTCAACAGGATAACAGCGACTGTCCCGTCTCCACCTAAACCATCTCTGATGTAGATGTGTAGAAGTGTCTAATGTGTGTGTGTGTGTGTGTGTGTGTGTCTAATGTGTGTGTGTGTGTGTCTAATGTGTGTGTGTGTGTGTGTGTCTAATGTGTGTGTGTGTGTGTGTGTGTGTGTGTGTGTGTGTGTGTGTGTGTGTGTGTGTGTGTGTGTGTGTGTGTAGACGTGTCCTCCTGTGCCCTGAGGAATGGGGGGTGTGACCACGTGTGCTCCATGGGACCTGAGGGGCGTGTCCAGTGCGGTTGCAAAGCAGGCTGGGAGTTGGAGTCTGACGGCAGGACGTGCAAAGGTACAAACTAGAGCATGACACGGCAGGAGCTGCAAAGGTACAAACTCCTCACCAGGGGGCAGCAGAGGGCAGGAGCTGCAAAGGTACAAACTCCCCACCAGGGTCTCTGCATCCTGCATCCTGGGCTTTTCATTGTTAAAGGGACACTGTGTGAGATTTTTAGTTGTTTATTTCCAGAATTCATGCTTCCCATTTACTAATGTTACCTTTTTTATGAATACTTACCACCACCATCAAATTCTCAAGTATCAAGTATTCATTATGACTGGAAAAATTGCACTTTTGAAAAAGGGATCTTCTCCATGGTCCGCCATTTTGAATTTCCAAAAATAGCCATTTTTAGCTGCAAAAATAACTGTACTTGGACCATACTAGAAAATATTTGTTTATTACTTAGTAAACTTTCATGT
>NC_085862.1:160000-170000 GCF_034702125.1 Engraulis encrasicolus | reverse complement strand
TTTAGTTAAATAAAGTGTCCTAGTAAGGATTTTTTTTTTTTGCATAAAATGTAATGTTTGGTGTGCTGATGGTCACACAAATAGGCTATATGCCTATGA
This sequence comes from Engraulis encrasicolus, assembly GCF_034702125.1. NCBI lineage: Eukaryota > Metazoa > Chordata > Actinopteri > Clupeiformes > Engraulidae > Engraulis > Engraulis encrasicolus. Next base: position 169,901 of record NC_085862.1, on the reverse strand, counting down.
CTCCAGTAAAAAGGCTATATAGTGGTCCGCGCGCGGATTAGATTATGTCTAAACATCATCCACATTTATTGTACCGTAGCCTATTTGAGACATTCTCGTGACATTTCACAAAAAAGACAGGCGAGGCGTGAAATGTAGCCTACACGTGTCTAACAAAGCAAGCGACATGAACTTGCAGTGCCTGTAGCTCGAGAGCGTCATTTCATTTGGTGAGAAAGTTTGAAACGCAACGTTATCACGGAAGCTTACAGAAGAATACCGGTCTACTGTCAAGTGCAGATAATGTTTTTTTTTCTCCTATAATCAGATTCTTTTAATTCTTAGGGGGAAATTGTCCCGTATGCAAACGTAGGCCTAGGCTACTTGATCTAGTATTTTGGCTATTCCAACGGGCTGCATTCAGAATTCGGAGCACGATTGTCCTCTGAGTTCATCCTGACGACGGTTGTGACGGGAGGTGCAAGGGGTCTATAGCAGGCATCACCAACGTTGTGCCCGCGGGCGCCAGGTAACCCACCTATAGACCAGGCATCACCAACGTTGTGCCCGCGGGCGCCAGGTAACCCACCTATAGACCAGGCATCACCAACGTTGTGCCCGCGGGCGCCAGGTAACCCACCTATAGACCAGGCATCACCAACGTTGTGCCCGCGGGCGCCAGGTAACCCACCTATAGACCAGGCATCACCAACGTTGTGCCCGCGGGCGCCAGGTAACCCACCTATAGACCAGGCATCACCAACGTTGTGCCCGCGGGCGCCAGGTAGCTCTCCAGGAGCTTCTGAGGTGCCCACCAAGGATGTTAATGAATACTCACTACTTCAAGATTGTAGTCACAGTTAATGCTTTTCTGAATTTAAATAAGATATTATTTCTTTGTAGCCTATAAAGAATATTTGCTTATAACTTTTAAACAAATTATCATTCAATCTAGTGTGATTTGGGAATGATGTCATGATATCAGTAAGGGGTTTTGAACAAAAGTAGCCCTCGGGTAGCTCTCAGTAGCCCTCAGGTAGCTCTCAGCAGCCCTCTGACCCAGAAAGGTTGGGGACGCCTGACGTACAGGATTCAAATCCTACTCAGAGGTTCCAGATGGGGATTCAGGGATCAGTAGAGAGATCAGTAGAGAGATCAGTAGAGAGATCAGTAGAGAGCATACCTGTCTACCATCCCTAATTTCCAGAGAAACTCCCTAATTTTGACTCATTTCCCGATTTCTTCCCGATTTGACATTTTTCCCGGAAATATCCCGGATTTTTCACATTATCAAAAAACACAGTCGGTCCAGTAATTATACCCACGGCCCTGTCCGACAAGCCACACCCCCTCTTGAAGAGAGAGACAGACGGTCTTGCTTATCAAGCTACCTGCCAGAAGATTGTATGCCAGTCGCCACCAAGAATTGAAGTTCCTTGAAAATGCTCACCCTCGCGCTCCACAGTTTTCAGAGTAGTTCATGCAACGCATAAAACAGCCTCGAAACAGCGAATTATGCGATTAACCTTATCACAACCTGTAGGCTACCAGAACGAAGTTTTGCACGAACAGACAACTTATGCGACAAAACAACAAGAAGAAACTCATTTCATTGTTTTGTTTTCATGACATTGTTTCTCCATGCTGTAAAACGTGTGCTGAGGGATTTTAGTAGGGCTGTCCCTAACGATTATTTTTCTCCCGATTATTCTATCAACTATTTTTTTCGAATAGTCGCGATTATTATTATTTATTTTTTTTGGAAGGCAAAAACTGTGATATGCCACTTAATTTTGACCTGAAAAATAATAGACAAATAAAGCAGAGTGCACCTAGGGCCTATTAGGACAATGATTTCTAAAAAAGGGGACATTTTATAAATTAGTCACAGACTAATAAATACAGGCCTAATATATCTATTTGTTTGAGTTCAAATAACTTATTCACTTAGCGTAAATGCAAAACAATGAGTATAGTATGACAGAGAAACTATAGGCCTAGGCCTACATTTCAGCCACTTATATTTTGACAAACAAGGCTACATAAGATTTTACCCATGACATGTTTATATCCCTATACTGCACGGTGTTGCCATATGGCAACATACCATTCTTTTGGCATTTCCTGGTATTTAAATATAAATAATAGACACTGATTGGTTTTTATATTGAAACTGTGACCTTGTTTTATCCAATGATGTGATTTCTTGACATCACCTGACACCACACACTGCCCCAGGCTCACTCTTTCCCTCACTGTACATGAGCGTGTGTCCTTGACAGATTGCTCTGGCATTGGCCAAGATTTTTCACACTTTTTGCAATATTTACAAAATTTAAAAAAATATTGGGATGATCTATAGTTAGTCATGATCTGCTTTCACCATTTGTTTTGTTTTCAACTAAAATTATTTCCATTTTATGTTGAAAAATAGGTATGTTGCCATACGGCAACATTGTGCGGTAATGGAACAAGACGGTCAATAGGGAAAGTGTATTGATACAAATACCCAATTCTAATTGATTGATTAATTGATTTATTTATTGATTGAATGATTGATAACTGATAATATTTATAATTAGTGTAAATGGCAGTCTGTAATGAACATTAAAAATGTTATAATAGGTGTACAGAACTGTTTTATGAGCTTTCACTCTGAGTACATGTAGAAAAGCGAACAAGGCCTATGCAGCCTCCCCAGACTGCCAGAGGAATACCAAAAAAATCCCCAAACCCCAGATTTGAGCATAAAGCTACTGTCATCTTGACCATTTGAAGCCTCCAAAATGTTTTGACTTCATGTGTATGTTATAATTAGGCTAATTAGCACACAACGTTTGTGCAAATCTGTCAACCCAATCAAAAATTATTGTACAAAGTCAACCATTTTGAAAGTCAGCCATTTTAAAAGCATAATCTCGAAATTTCAAACAGCTCATAAACCAATTATATTATTAACACGCGAGATTTATTGCAAATCCAAGCACCCGCTGAAAAGTTGTGGCGTAAACAAAAGGTAGGCCGTCTCGAAAGATTGCCAACTTCAAACTCAGCCATCTTGAAATTCAGCTATCTTTAAAGCACTGGCCTCACAATTTTACATGGCTTATTTACTCATTATAGAGTGTTATCACACAAGGTTTAGTGTAAATCCAAGCATCCATTCAAAAGTTATGACAAATAAACTGTCGGTTATGTTGAAAGATGCCTGGCCCGCAAATCGGCCATCTTGAATGTCGGCCATCTTGAAAGTGTTGGCTTCCAAAATTAAATCAGTTCATGTACATATTATAGACAGTTACCATACACATTTTTTGTGCAAATCTGTGCACAGATATTGTGTTAATACCTAATATATTCATTGGTGGTTGGTCAAAGTAATACCACTGAAATACTGTTTTTCGGGGATATAATAAACAGTATTCACTTGTTCTCTCAGGGGCAAAAATGTGTTAAATAACTCCCTTGAACTGTTGGGTAAACTTTCAATGTTTTTCTGAGATAAAAACAATTATGTTTCTATAAAACAATCCATAATGTTGTATGACCCTTGTTTGGTCTTGGAGGGAAAATGTACACTGGATCCTTTCTGTAACCGCACAATGTTGCCATATGGCAACAAACCTAAAAGCATCCCTCCAAAAAACTTTTTTTTGAAAAAAATTGCAAAAATGTCTTAAGAAGTTCATTTTATGTGACAAAAACCACAGTTCGATTTTTTTCCATGATGGGATAATAATGTGTGCAGTATAGGGATATATAATAGTAGTACATTGTCATTTATATTTTAAAAATACAGTACAGTGAATCATTTATGTTTACAACACAGTTTCATTCGTCTCTCATGCAGGGGTCTATGTAATGAAAAAAAAAAATAAAACAAAATAGGAGCAGAGATAAGAATTTAAGAGCACTGTGAAATTGTTAACGCATAGACATATCGCTCCCAAACCCAAGTTAACTACAACAACTTGACTAGACTTGTGATCCCTGTCTTTCAAGCACTTGTGGTTTTCTCTATAGGATGTATTTACTCCAGGAGGAAAATGCTAAGGAAATCGTGATTCAAATCGTTAAAAAAAAAAAAAAAAAAAATGTGCGCAAATCACGCAATCGACGGTATGTTGAACACGCCGACTTATTTACGCAATCGACGTAATCGATTACGTCGAATAGTCGGGTCAGCCCTAGATTTTAGACAGGACTGTCTTTGCACGCGCGCTGTTGTGAAAAGCAGATAGTTCGATCTGTCTCTGTCATCCCGTTGATTGTCAGAATTTGGCCTTTAGAAAATGTCCCGGATTTTGGCTTAAAATATGGGAATTTTCCCGGATTTTGGGCGCTCAAAGTTGACATGTATGGAGAGAGATCATTAGAGAGACCAGTAGAGATCGGTACAGAGATCAGTAGAGAAATCAGTAGAGAGATCGGTACGCCTCACAGCGAGGCTGACGAATGCAGAAAGGATCTTTTAATGTGACAACGTTACGGCGTTCGGAGACACCTACACTCATCTATGCTCTTGTACACATACACGCGCGTGCACGCACGCACACACACCCCCACACACACACTCACACACCCCCACACACATGCATGAAAGCACGCACACCCCCACACACACACGCAAGCGCACGGTGTGCTCATTGTGAGTGTGTGTGTGCTAAGTGGTCTGTGTGTGTAGCTGTGTGCTCACTTCCTGGTGTCTATGTGTGTGTGTGTGTGTGTGTGTGTGTGTGTGTGTGTGTGTGTGTGTGTAGCGGTGTGCTCGCTGCCCTGTGCCAATGGTGGGCGGTGTGTTGCCCCTGACGTGTGCCAGTGCCCCTCAGACTACTCAGGACCCCAGTGCCTCACGCGTAAGTGCTGTGTGAGTGTGTGTGTGTGTGCGTGTGCTGTGAGAGTGTGTGTGTGCGTGTGCGTGTGCGTGTGTGTGTGGGTGTGTGCTGTGAGTGTGTGTGTGTGTGTGTTTGTGCTGTGAGAGTGTGTTTGTGCTGTGAGTGTGTGTGTGTGTGCGTGTGTGTGTGTGTGTGTGTGTGTGTGTGTGTGTGTGTGTGTGTGTGTGTGTGTGTGTGTGTGTGTGTGTGTCAGAGAAGTCAAGTCAAGTCAAAGTTTATTTGTAATGCACTTTTAACACAACAAAAGCAGCTGACCAAAGTGCTAACAGAAGGGCCTAAGTAAAAAAAGACTTGAAGCAACATAAAGCAGCAATTGACAAAAGACGTGGAGACATCCATAAAACACACAAAAATAAAAACACAGGCATTAGTGGATACGGTATGACTGAAAAATATACTGAAGTCAGTATCAATAAGAACAAATAGACCTATCTAAATAATCGAATGAAGATCACACAAGAATGTCAATAAATAAGAAGGGTACACTTTTTTGATCTCTATATTGTGTTCTTTTTTCATTTGACATGGCGTTATAAATGTGCTGTTACCAGTATGGCAATGACCAAGTCGTAGGGCATTACTAAAGGCCCTGTGTTATGTCATTGAAGTGTAATAGGCTACTGTGGTACTTACCGTTTCAATGGCTATTACAGCGTGCCCCAGGAAGTACGGCATGCATTAACGGGCTACTTTCACATGATTGTGAATTGTCAAGTCAAGTCAAGTCAAGTCAGTTTTATTGCCAATTTCTTTACATGCACTGGTCATACAAAGAATTTTAATTACGTTTCTTACTTTACCATGCAGACAGACATAGACTCAAGAATTTAGAGCCCTTGTTGTCTCTCTCTCAGCGATGTTTACCCCTGTTCAGTACATTTGGCCGCCAGTTTGCTGGTGTTAGTGTAGTATTAGCTAGAGTCCACTAGAGGCCACTAGAGTCCTAGTCCTCAGCCATGTGCACCCCTGACCTGTATAGTACGTTTGGCTAGTGTACTGCCATGGCCGGTGTTAATGTTGTGTTCATGTTGTGTTAATGTTGTGTCCCCCTCTCTCTCGCCATGGCCGGTGTTAATGTTGTGTTAATGTTGTGTTAATGTTGTGTTAATGTTTTGTCCCCCTCCCTCCTTCCATGGCCGTTGTTAATGTTGTGTTAATGTTGTGTTAATGCTGTGTTAATGTTGTGTTAATGTTGTGTCCCCCTCTCCCCCTCCATGGCCGGTGTTAATGTTGTGTCCCCCTCTCTTTCTCCCTCAGCGATGTGCACCCCGGCCTGTCAGAATGGTGGACGCTGCGTCGACATCAACAAATGCAGCTGCATCGGAGGATGGCAGGGCCCGCGTTGCCAAATAGGTACGTTACTGTTGTTAACAAGTTAGCAGGGCCCGCGTTGCCAAATAGGTACTGTACTGTTTTTACAGGGCCCGCGTTGCCAAATAGGTACATTACTGTTGCCAAATAGGGGCCCGCGTTGCCAAATAGGTACGTTACTGTTGTTAACAGGTTAGCAGGGCCCGCGTTGCCAAATAGGTACGTTACTGTTGTTAACAGGTTATCAGGGCCCGCGTTGCGAAACAGGGGCCGCGTTGCCAAATAGGTATGTTACTGTTGTTAACAAGTTAGCAGGGCCCGCGTTGCCAAATAGGTACTGTACTGTTGTTAACAAGTTAACAGTTCAAACTTATACTAAACTCAGTCCCAACTAGGGCTGGGACTCGATTGAAATGTTTAATCGCATTAATCTATAGGCTTTGAAATTAATTAATCTGATTAATGGCATTTTGATCGTATTTAAATATCTGACTTGAGAACAGTGAAAAATGAATGAATAATTATAATAAATAAGCTTAATCTAAAAATATTATTCATTTTTAAAACAAGAGAGAACTATTCTCAATTTCAGCAGGCTGTTCACCATCAGGCGTAATACTGCGCTCCACTGGTCTAATCCAGAACTATGTAGCTATATTATACTGCGATTATTTTTTTAAATGGCATTAATTAATTAATCGTATCGCGTGATTAATTAATTTAAATGAACGCGTTAATATCCCAACCCTGGTCCCAACACTACATGCATCAAGACCCTAACCCTAACCCTAACCCACTACATGCATCAAGACGTGTCCACAAGCAGGCCAGCCTCTTACCTAGTGTAGATGCATTACCGTCTAACCACTTGGTCCGTGTGTGTGTGCGTGTGTGTATGTGTGTGTGTGCGCCTGTGTGTGTGTGTGTGTGTGTGTGCGTGTGTGTGTGTGTGTGTGTGTGTGTGTGTGTGTGTGTGTGTGTGTGCGCACCTGTGTGTGTGTGTGTGTGTGTGTGTGTGTTCCAGAGCCTGTGCGGTGTCTTAAGCCCTGTCAGAATGGCGGCAGGTGTGTGGGAGTGAACCGGTGCAGATGTCCTGCAGGATTCCTAGGAACGCACTGTGAGAACGGTACGTACTGAATATGTGCACGCAGGCCTGTGTGTGTGTGTGTGTGTGTGTGTGTGTGTGTGTGTGTGTGTGTGTGTGCGTGTGTGTGTGTGTGTGTGTGTGTGTGTGTGTGTGTGTTGTGCAGACTATTACTTTACATTAGACTTAGCTGACGCTTTTATCCAAAGTATTGAATTGGGTATTGGTTACAGTCCCTGGAGCAGTGTGGGGTTAGGTGCCTTGGTACAGGGTATTGGTTACAGGCCCTGGAGCAATGTGGGGTTAGGTGCCTTGGTACAGGGTATTGGTTACAGTCCCTGGAGCAGTGTGGGGTTAGGTGCCTTGGTACAGGGTATGGGTTACAGTCCCTGGAGCAGTGTGGGGTTAGGTGCCTTGGTACAGGGTATTGGTTACAGTCCCTGGAGCAGTGTGGGGTTAGGTGCCTTGGTACAGGGTATTGATTACAGTCCCTGGAGCAGTGTGGGGTTAGGTGCCTTGGTACAGGGTATTGGTTACAGTCCCTGGAGCAGTGTGGGCTTAGGTGCCTTGGTACAGGGTATTGGTTACAGGCCCTGGAGCAGTGTGGGGTTAGGTGCCTTGGTACAGGGTACTGGTTACAGTCCCTGGAGCAGTGTGGGGTTAGGTGCCTTGGTACAGGGTATTGGTTACAGGCCCTGGAGCAGTGTGGGGTTAGGTGCCTTGGTACAGGGTATTGGTTACAGTCCCTGGAGCAGTGTGGGGTTAGGTGGCTTGCTCAAGAGCACCTCAGCCATGGAGTGAGGTAGGGAGCGGATGGTTCGAGTGGGATTCAAACCTGCAACCTCCTCAAACACTAGGCCACGGCTGGCCTATATCTGACCTGTGTGTGTGTGTGGGTGTGTGTGTGTGTGTGTGTGTGTGTGTGTGTGTGTGTGTGCGTGTGAATGTCTGCAAGGTCTTAGATGTGCCTGTCTGCCTTTGACACCCTCAAGCCAGCAGTCTGTACAATAGTGTTGTTAGCCATATTTCAAAGTCAAAAGCATACTGTAGAGCAGGGGTGTCAAACTCAAATAGACAAAATCAAAATTTGGAATGAAGTCGCGGTCCGAACCCAACAATTATTTTACAGGCCTAAAATTGTGCATGCATGCACTTCATATTCATAGTTAAATTTTGCATACAGTCTTTCCCATCATATTTGTTAGTTAACCCTCTGGGCGCCACAGGCGACTTTTGTCGACGAGATGCCGTATTGATTACAACGGCCGTTTTTTTCAAATAGGATATCAAATGTAGTTCAACTTCCACTCCATTGGGTGGCAGACATGTAGTACTTCCGTTCTAAACACATTGGGACGCCTTATATGGTATTTTGTTTAAGAAAACTACAAAACTACAAACCTCGGACATTGCGGAAGTAACTTCTCCCCTGTGAAACAACGCGAAAGACGGAAGCAGCCTTGTAGTGACATTACGTGGATAATTCTACTGAATAAACGACCAAATGCACTCAAATGGTAACTTGTCATGATTGTACATATGTATTCATCATATATTTCGCCCCATAATGAGGTAATATGCAAACAGGAGTGTATTTTCTGCCGCGTTATACTTCCCATGTTATTGTTGCCTGAGGGAAACTATCGACAGCCTATTTGTCGATCATGGGGACTGTAACAAGAAAACCCTTCATTCATTCACTTGTAAGTTCACAATAGAAGTGTTCGTTTCTGCAGTAGACTTGTATATTGAGGAAGGGAAGGTTTTTTCCGATCGAGATGCGAGGTAATTTCATGCTGCTTTGTCGCTATGCTGGCGACGTTCATTGCAACGACAGGGGAATGATGCAACGCGTCGTAATTTGCCTGTTACAGAGTCAATATTCATCATCTGGAGGGTGACAGTGGTCAGGATGTTTGTAGAAGAGCTTGTATACTAAGTAGAAAAGTAAATGAAGACAAAAGAAGTGCGCATATTCCTGCCAACAGTGGGGGATGGAGTGAGAGGAGTATGCGCCCGAGACACAGAGGTCTCGTGCGCATTCTACTCGGTGCAAAACGGAAGCATAGTTCACGCTACTCGACACTGTTCCTGCCGACTGCAGGTCTAAATAAATAGCAATGCTATTCTAATGATATAATAATAGTAATAATTATGTCCAATTGCGACCTGACTGAGTCTATTTGCAACAAAAAAGTGTGATACCAGCTGGGGTTTGGTGCATCAGAAAGACATGGGCGATATAGGCTAGGTAACCAACCCCCCCCCCCCCCCCCCCCCCCACACACACACACACACTTTCCTTATATCACCTATTTGTATATCAGTAAATGTAACACTGGGTTTGAATAGATATTTGCACAAGTTTTTAGACATGTAGCCCATACCCAGAGTCCTTCAGGGTGTACGCTGACAGGCCTACTGTAGGCTACTAGGCCTGCTGTACTGGGTTCAAAGACGCACAAATGGACAAAATGCACATAATACCCCTAGTGTGGATAGAATCTGTATGCTGGGCATTGCTGTGAAGGGTGTCCATGCACTAAAAAATAACTTGTCACCTTCATAGACCAGTCCCTACAGGCAAAACGGCAACCGTCCATTCACTTGTGTTTGTCACTATGCTACATTG
>NC_085862.1:137500-155000 GCF_034702125.1 Engraulis encrasicolus | reverse complement strand
AACCACATAAAACTCATACAGTAGAAGTTGATTCCCACTCCAGTATGATGCCGTAGTTTGGTTCTTACTCATTTAAAACATTTGTAAATGCTTTGTTAAATGTTAATTATAATGAAATGTTAATAAAGTGCTTATTAAGCTTTTTTGGGGTAGTTGTTGTAAAGTGTTACCGTTTTATTGTTGTTGTTGTACAAGGTACTGTATTTCCCTACTGTATACATGTGCCACATTCAGTGTTGGGAATAACGGCGTTTAAATAAACGGCGTTACTAACGCCGTTACTTTTTTCAGTAACGGATAATCTAACTAATTATTCTTACTGTCAGTATAACGCCGTTACAATTTCATACACTTCGTTACTGCACGTTACTGAAGCCTTGTGTATAATACTGTACAAGTATGGTGTTTGGATTTGTGTTTCAGCACATGCGCACCAGTTGAGGCCATTGCCATAGTTACAGATATACGAATGTTCACACTACACCCTGGTAAAAGCTGTGATGTTAGCTAGACCAGTCATCTCATCAGAATGAAGCAGCCATCTAGCTGCTAGAAGCTAACGCTGGTTTTCTAATCTATCTCAGTGGCTGTTAACGAAGGTTCCAAAACCAGTAACGTTATAAAAGCAATATACTAGAATTATATATTTATAACTTATCAGCGAACTATCAGCGAGCTATTTCATCATGGCTAGTGAGAAGTTGAATCGTGACGAAGTTCTGAGCATGTTATTTGCCACATTCGCTGCTGCCATCCACCCAGTAGAAGTCAGAAAGAGGGACAGAATGAGTGCATGTGTGCTGCTTGGTGAACAGAATTCTGATTCTGAATGACAGTTTTTATCTCACGAGGAGGATAATGATCGGACGAGCACTCTTTGTTTACCGCAGTGAAAGTTCCGAAGGCAGTGATGCCGACATGCGAAGAAAGGCTGTTCTCTAAGCACACACACACATTGAAACTCATTCGGTGACTTTATCCGATCTCAAGTGAGTCGGTGGTAGTGGCGAATGCAGTCGTAGTGTCCATACAGGTATTGGTGGAGGAATTAGGGGTGAGAGAAGTGGGTCTGGTAATGTTAGCTTGCGCTCCCTCCATTCAGCCCCCTTTCAAAGTAACTTGCCCAACACTGGCCACATTGCAATACTGTGTTAAGTCTACAATACTGTGTTAAGTCAGTCTACAATACTGTGTTAAGGAAGGGCTGGGGAATATGACGATATATATCGTTATCGTGATATAAAAGTGTATATCATGACCTTTCTCCTATATCGTTTATATCTTGATAGTAATTTTATCAATTTTATACAATTGAATATCATTTAATTACATTTCATGTCGTCACAATACACACTATAAGTTCATGTAACTGTAAAAATGAGAATAAAAACGTATGTAATTGTGCTATATCGTGATATATATCGTTATGGTGATATAAAGTAATCCATATCGTGATCCATATCGCCCAGCCCTATGTTAAGGCAGTCAGGGGTTAGGGCGTCAGACTTGTAGCCCAAAGGTTGTCGGTTTGACTCACAACCCGCCAGGTTGCTTGGGGGAGTAAGTATCATAAAAGTAAGAGTAAGCACATCCCACCTGGTCAGATGAAGACCCTGTTGGGTCGAAACGTTGTATGACCTGAATACATTTTTAAAGCGGAGCCTCAGTGGGCAGACTTCTACTCTTTTCCACTGGAGGGAGTAATTAACCAGTGCTCTCCCCCATCCATGGTACCGTCCCGCCGCACTGCCCCCTTGCAAGGGTGAGGCATACAAGCAATTCCGTTGTGTGCAGTGTGCAGTGTGCACTTGTGTGCTGTGGAGTGCTGTGTCACAATGACAATGGGAGTTGCGAATTCGCTCCTCATTTTCATAATATTAAACTTCGTTTAATGATTTTGCTTCGCTCCTGTTTGCTTGCTTCGCTCCTGTTTGCCTCTCTCATAGGAATGAATGGCGAAGTTCGCTTCACTTGGCCAAATTCGCCTCAATGTGTCAATATCAGTCCCTCCAGGAAAATCGCGATGTTGCGATCGCGTCGTTTGAATGAATTCCCGCAAATTCTGCGCGAGAGCGCAACTTTAACCAATCACCGCGATTTCCCGCAACTTTGAACACTTTGAACCAATCCATGTTGCGCTGACTTCACTGACGTCGACAACTTCCTTTCAAAAAGGATAATACAATAAAAAAATACAATAAAAAAGTAACCTAGCAATCAGTCCCAGCACTTTACTATGCATGTACAAAGTTGTAGGTGAGGGGGAAAAAACTAATACGAATGTAGGAAACGCATGTTCTCATTGCGCGTCTGCTCGCATGGTCATAGGAGGGAAAATGTATGCCTAGTCTGGCATAGGCCTAACCAATAGGCCTACATTTTTAAAAGGTGCTAGGCCTACATAAATATGTAATTAACACTTCATGACAGTCATCTACATTACGCCAAGTAGAGCTCCTACAACAAGATGTTTTTTTTCCTAAAGCGGTCCACCTGCTGGACCACTTTGGTGTTTGACTTGTGCGCGTACAGAAGGCAACATTTTCCCTCCGAATTGAGATGCGCAAATGTCTTGTCCACAACAAAGGAGTAATTTCCATCCTTCATTGTGAATGCTGCGTGCATGCCTGGCCAATATGTAAGGGTTAACGTTCGGCGAGAAGGTCGCTACCGTGGAATAGCAGCACGACAGAGAGAATCTTTAGACCCCGACGCGGAGCGGAGGGGTCTTGTTCTCTCTGAAGTGCTGCTATTCCACAAAGCGACCGACTCGCCGAAAGTTAACCCGCTTATTATATGGATATACTTAAATGATTCACACATGCGGGGACATTTCTTTAGACCTTTTTAATGTTAAGATTGTTGCTGCGCAAAACAAAACAGTGCCGTTGTGGAACACCACTAGGCAACAGCTAGGTAGGCTAGCCAGGACAAGAGGTGTTGTCTATCACAGCAGCTGATTAGAGTGACAAAAGACCGGACCCCCTGCGGAGTGATATGAAACATTCGCTTTAGCCACTGACTTGTATACAAGCCAGTGGCTTTAGCAGTGAACGTCTTGTTGCCATTGACAGCGGTAGCCAGGACAACGGGTGCTGTCTATCACAGCAGCTGATTAGAGTCTTGTTGAAAAGTCGCTTTAGCAGTGAAAAGTCTTGTTGCCATTGACAGCGGTCTGTTATAGACCAACCCGTCCGTTATCGAAAAATAACAGACGTCCGAACGTTGGGGAGCCCTGTTGAAATGAATGGAGCATTCGACAGATGACGTCACACCATATAATAAAGCCTAGTAATCTTTTTCGCGCAAATTGGGCTATGGCTGGATACGAGCACTTGGTGATCGTGGTGACCGTGTCGTCAAATCACTTTCGTTTAACCTGCCGCGGTCAAACGGGTAAGGAACACTGAACAAGAATAAAACCAGAACCGACACGTTGGAAAGCTGTGGGACTAAGTTGGAAAACTAGCCTACTTTCTGTCTCTCCCTCTCCTTCTCTCTTCCTTGCGCGATTGACTGTATTGATTGACAGCTGAGACCTCCGTTCTGCAGGCGACGTGGTGTTTTATAGATAACAATCTCGTCGTCTTTTATATTCACAAGAGCACCAAAATTAATATAATTTCTGAGCATTATTCAGCAAGCACCCTTCACAACAGGAAATCTGTGAAGTCCATCCTCGTTACATTGAATGATGATCATCAGCCGTTAATTTAAAGCCGGCTGACGGCGCGGGAGAACAAAAAAAAACCTAGCTTTTGACAAGCTTGAAAATTAAACGCCGACACAGGCAGGCTATGTGTAGCAGACGACTCACATTAACCAGGATTTCAGTCACAAGAGTTCCTGTCACGCACCCTCTTCAACTGGATGCAGAGCTCCACAGGTTTTTTCGCTTGTTTTTTTTTTAGTGGGGGAGTACGCGGATGGACATGCCTAATTCCGCCCGCCTACTTATAAGTGATAATAGTTAATTATGTATCCACTGTTTAAGTCAGGAATGGATATCGACATGATACGAAGTTTGTATGCTTACAATTTGAAACGGTAATGACATTTAAAACAGAGTCAAACGGCCATAAACAGCATTGTAATGAAGGGTGTCGTAATGGCAGCATGAAAGAGATGGAACTTTTCACGACGACATTCTGGCTAAAAACTCGCCCTGGCCGCTTCCCTGCTTTGCTTAAGGACCAAAATTATAATATAAAAATGGAAATAATATAAAAACACCAGAGGACTGGAATGTGGCAGTGTCCTTTACTTTCAAGCGTGGGGAAACACATTAAAAATCGCAACAAAAATCGCACCTTTCCCTTGCAATTGCAATTCCGACCGCGATTTTTTGAGAAAATGCCCGCGATTTCCTGGTGGGACTGCAATATCAAGGTGTCAATGTGTCCCTACTGTTAAACGCACCCTCCTCTGGTAGCACAGACACACAAGCTGTGAAGGGTTGTGACCCCTGAGCCCCCTGAGCCCCCTGAAGATTTATGCCTCGACACCAACTTCCCTGCGTCGTGATGCAGTGCGCCGAGCAGTTAACAGAATGAAGCCTCCCCCCATCACGCAGGTACTCTGGGGCACCTCCCCAAAATTGTGACTCAACGCAGTGAATGATGCAGACGGCAACGGAGTGAAGGGCGGGAAGGAGAGAAAAAAGGTCTCTGATTGGTCCTCTCGACCAGCCTGCTCTGTGCTCGAGTCGAGAACAAGCTACTTCCTTGTTCTAACCTTCGTCGGGCTACAGACTGTGTGAGCTCTTCATTAAATAAGTTGACATTAAATAAGTTTTCTAACAAGGTTAGAAAAATATGGTGAAAGTTTTTAAGTGATACAATAGAAATGGTTGGCCTGTTACATATTACAGTGAGATGAGAAACTATCAAGACAAGAAACTTCTGGTGATTCACACTAGGTTAGTGAAAATTAAATTGTAGGAAGGCCTGCTGATAAACAAAATAAAATGTGAAAAAATATATAGTTCATTCTTATATATCATGATATATCATATTTTTGTTTTTCTGTGAGGATTGCTTCTTTGGGCCAGTTCAAATGGTGAGTTGCAGAGAGGTGGTGGGCCGGTCAAAGGGGGGTGGCGGGCCGCATCCGGCCCACATCCGGGCCCCGGGCCTTAGTTTGGGGACCCCTGCTCTAAACAGTTACTTGATTCCTACCATCTGATATGCTTTCGCATATACATCTGGGACCTGCCCCCAACCGACGCCCTTCCAAATGAACCATTTTTTTCAAAACTCTTGCATGTGATTGGATAAAGAATCTGTCCGTCATTTTGACTGACACGCCATTTCAGCCACTCCCGTTGACTCAATCCGTGACGTAGTTCACAGCGACACCACGCAGGAGGCAAGACTTTTCATCACAACAAACATGGCGGCGGCTGGAAGTAAACGGAGTAAACTTTCTATAAACGAACATTGCCCTATGTGCAGGGGATATCTAAGGACAAATGGTAATATCTGCAACCGCCCATGGATATTTGAAGAACTTCCCTACGGGAAAGGGTAAACCAGCGCCCAGCTGAACTTGATCGAAACTTGTGAAACTTCTCCGAAAAATCCTGTCGCATGCCTGAAATGCCTGCTGTAATTTAACCCAGCGTTCTCAAGGTACGTACGGTAAGTCAACATCTTGAATCTTGATGCAATAGTTGCTCTGAAGTCGTGCGCAAGCACAATATGACAATTGTTCATCCATACATATGTCAATATTGTTATTGGATATGATTGGCGTCAGGGCATCTTCCTCTTAGCCTCTATGCTAATCTAAATGGTTTACTGTTTACATTGCTATCTGTAGGCACACATGCAATATGATTGTTTCACTTTTATTTGATTTATTGATTCTTTTATTTCTTTGATTTCTTTATAACCTCGCTGGGATTGTAACCTACGCACATGTCCAACGACAGAGATGTGTAAAAGTGTCTGCTTGCACTGTATTACAAACTATCACCATCATTAACAACAAGTCCCCTTCTCACAGATGCAGAAATGCAAAGCAGGGCCAAACATGCTGCATTCAATGGGTACGAAGACGGTGTGAGGAACAACATAACAGCTCTCTTCCTGGTGGCAGCCATGGAGCACCTAGGGGCTTCATTAAGTGTCAGGTACCTCCGGAACAAAGATTTACATTACAACAAATGTATGACAAATGTATGACCCCAGTTAAAGCTGGTGCCATGACAGTCTGTACATATTGGCTTTGTAAGATCACATCTAAGCTAACCATACTGCACATTTTGCATTATCTATCTTTTTAAATGTGTCAACAGATATCCCTGATGGCTTCATACCTGACCACATAACCATGGGCTCTGAAGAGGGGAAAAAAGGAACAGGCTACATCCGGTAGTGGCCCGGGTGGTCAACAAATGCCATTTTCCACATGCAGTCCAGGAGGGAGACGTATAACTATACTGTAGATTTGATATTTTTACAAGGCCTTTAGCCACAGTGTGCCCACAGCGCACTGCTCGTAATTCTGCAGGTAAATTTCACTCTTTCGCATCGCTTAGCCCACAGCACCTTAACAACTTGAAGTCATCAATCTGAAGTCATTTTTAGAACATAGTTGTCCCGGTCTCACTGAAACAAACAGCAGATTGGACCAGCATGTCTATTGGACTCCTGCAGAAAATCATGGTGAACAGACAGACAAATGCACACTGGAGCACATTATGTTGCTAGTCACACAGAGGATATTTTCAGAGAGGCCGAGTTGTTTTCACCCCCCCATCTAGTCATGACATTCTGATAAATCGCTAAAGCAGTAACCTGTGGCGCAGGATCAAAGCTAAATTGAAAGAACGCCAAGGCTAATGTAAAATTGGTGGAGTAAATGCATGTACTGTAATAATGTATGTAAATAATTTGTGTATGTAAGTAGTGTATATAAAATAACCCAGTGCAACTTTTTT
The DNA here is from genome assembly GCF_034702125.1 of Engraulis encrasicolus. NCBI lineage: Eukaryota > Metazoa > Chordata > Actinopteri > Clupeiformes > Engraulidae > Engraulis > Engraulis encrasicolus. The sequence goes on along the minus strand of NC_085862.1, from coordinate 148,057 downwards.
CCCATAAGATTTGTTGCCTTTCTGTGAATGCATATAAAAAAGGTTAAGGTATGTTGTGTCACTTGAAGTAAATTAAACTGTGCTCAACACTAAACAGTCTACAATACTTCTTCCTTCTTTACATTTTTTAATCATTGCTGCTCAAAGAAAAAAACATGGCAACAGTTTTCAAATGTGTAATTTTATTTACAGTTCTTCTATGCAAAAACAGTCATTCATACACATTTGTACAACAGCATGTACGAGGTTGCTGCAAAGCACTGCCAGCTACTACGCTGTGGTGTTTCACTGTCAAAATACTCATCCTTTTAAATCAACATAAACTGGGATTCCCTGCACATGCAACACTTGAAGACAGGAAGGTTGTTGGTCATGTACTACTATATGTTAGATCAAAGATATAGGGACTAATGCTCTTCTCATGTTTCTTCAATAAGCTGTGATCCAACCTAGTGCAAACTGTCCTGTTGGGTGGGCTCACTGTTGAATGGCACTCTCTCCATATGTAGCAGCTCTCTGTGTCCCATCTTCTGTGACTGCAGATGGCATTAAAGCCATGACAGGCATGTCTGAACAGGTATACTAGACAACCACACTTTTCCTCCTAATGACAATCGGTGCAGGCCTACTTATTTACAAGAGTGACTCACCTTCTTTGCTGTGACGTTCTCCCAACTGAGCAGGAAGGCCTTTCATTCCTGGTGGTCAGAGAAGAGCTCAGTTTATACAATACAGCAGATATTGAACATGGGCAAATTTGTAACGTGTTATGAGTCTGTGTAACATAAGCAGCTCACACAAAGAGGTCAACCCATTCTACTGGGTAGCTTGTTTAGCATAGTGAAACCCTTTGGATGTCAGTTTCACACACCACGAAATACAATGGAAGGCAATGAAAGCAAACGATATCAACCATTTCACACGTTTGCCAAGTCATCTTTCAAGACCAGAATGTCAACTCACAGTCACAAACAAACGCAAAGCAAATGTCTGTACACTACAGTATGCATCGGGCACAGTTGGGGGAGGGGAGAACCAACACCATTGATTTTACAAGGACAATGTAATATTTACACGGACAATGTGTACAGCAGAGTTAACGGAGTTTTTTGAACATCACAGGGGGAAAACATGACGAAACTAACAGAGACATAATACAATGTTATGACCAAGACTGTGACGATACATGTCCAAGTTAAGATTAGCCTACAAGTAAACTACGATAAACCTAGAAGGCCAGAATGTGAACTCACAACCAAACGCAATGCACATGCCTGTACTTCATAAATGGAAAAAATGCATCAGGTTCATCAACAGTAGATGCTTAAACTTACCATTTGTAGGTGACGTGAACCTCATCGACAACGATGCCCAGTAGATTCTTCTGGTAGAGGTCTGAGGATAGCATGGTCAGTCATTTGTCCTTCAGCCACGACTCGGGGCTACCGAAGACCGGCTGGCCTGGCAACGTCCCTGAAGGATGTCTTCCTCCCAGTTCCATTGCCGTTAGACCCGTTAGATTTCCAGCCTCTCTGACTTGGTCCTCCATTAACGCAGCCAGGGGGAACACCACAATAAAGATGGGATCCTGCACTTTCCCCATTGCTTTAGCACGTGAAATAGCACGTGAAATATAATCGGGTGGGATAGAACGTCTGGGAGTGATAGAACCATCTGGGGCTACACGTCCGGGAGTGAGCTCAGTTGGGAGTGTCCATCTCACAGCGGCTTTAGCGACCAGTGGAGCCAGCTCAAACTTTTGCCAAATCCGGTCGGAAGAAACGCAAACACATCCTCGCCGCCAACAAACGCCTTAAGCGCCGTCATTTGTTTGTATTTCAATGCCTGAACATTTGGAATACAAGACAATACCGTGGAAATAGCCGAATCCATTTCAGCGCACTGAGTACTAGTACTACAGCGCGCTGCCATGTTTGTTGTGAAGTGAAGACTACACTGCTGTCGCTAATGCTTTACATCACATCCGCCCATAACTCCGCCCATCCATTCAAAATCCCACCCGCGATTCATGATTGGCTGTACACATTTCCAAACTCCAGCGGTCTCACTGCTATTCAGATGGGGTAGTGAGGCATGGGAACGCCCCCGCGTGACGTAGCCGAACCAAAGAGGCTTGAGACAAGAGGGCTTACTCACGTCATAACAGCGTAGTAGGAAATGATGGCGAGGGGAGTACGGAAATGTTATTCACTGTGGAACAGGTCATAGGACAGCGTGAATGTCTGTCAGCTGTCCTTAATTACCCCCAGCAATTACTGCTGACCAACAGCTGCCGTTAATTGGCCATAAATTATCCATCATGGTGTCGCCCCCACTGACCATGTGCAAGGGAGTACGAACATTGTATCCATCGCACCCACTGACCAATGACCATGCTCAAGGGAGTTAATTTTCCATCCACTCGTGTCCTCAGGCAACGCCCCCGTACTACACCGTGGCCAATGCATTTCCCCCCTAGAGATTGTTCTTCTCTGTCGAATTTCTTTGGCCGAACGCAGCCAGATGATGTGAATCAGGTTACTAAACAGAGCATAAGGGCCAAAACATACCAACGCGGAACGGAATGGTCGCGGGACGAACGTGGTCTTTCTGCTTAGTTTCGGCCGGTGTGTTTTTCTCTGCCTTGCTCTGCCGTGCATGGCCAGTCCTGTTCAAAACCCTCCCCACAGCCAAAGCTAGCATGCTACTTTGCCATTCATTGAATGAGACACCGCCGGTTGCTGGCGTGAAAAATACGCTCGAGTTCTATTTTCCAAATACAGCGCGGTGGATTATGTTGTTGTTGTATTATGACTGTCTTATTGTATTGTCTGTTTGCAGTTTGTTTGTCTTATGCAGTAGCTCAGTATATGTTCCTCATTCTCCTGCCGCGGTTCTGCCAGAGATGTGCTGCTGTGGTGGAGTAGCGTAGTGTTTCCCAACCTTTTTTCTCTTGTGTACCCCTCTGGCTTTGACATGACTATCCCCTAAGTCAAGTTTTATATAGCTTTTTCTATGCTAATGTAACTAAGCTCCATGTATTTGTTAAAATTAAAATTTTCCAAGTACCCCCTGCAGTGTGCTCACTGCAACGAGGGGAGAGCACAATCAGAGGGAAGACGATGAGTATCTCTATGAGTTCACAGAGTTAGCCAGCAACTAAACCAAAACACCCTTGTTTTCGAGCCCACCCCCGTTATATTTCAGTATTTTTCTCTTTTATGAAAATGGCTGGCAGCCAATGAGTTAAGAGCCAATGAGTTAACTCGTGTTGTCCTGCCCTGCTTAAGATGGCTGCTTGTAGTCGTGTTGTCCTGCCCTGCTTAAGATGGCTGCTTGTAGTCGTGTTGTCCTGCCCTGCTTAAGATGGCTGCTTGTAGTCGTGTTGTCCTGCCCTGCTTAAGATGGCTGCTTGTAGTCGTGTTGTCCTGCCCTGCTTAAGATGGCTGCTTGTAGTCGGGTTGTCCTGCCCTGCCCTGCTTAAGATGGCTGCTTGTAGTCGTGTTGTCCCCCCCTGCCCTGCTTAAGATGGCTGCTTGTAGTCGGGTTGTCCTGCCCTGCCCTACTTAAGATGGCTGCTTGTAGCCGGGTTGTCCTGCCCTGCCCTGCTTAAGATGGCTGCTTGTAGTCGTGTTGTCCTGCCCTACTTAAGATGGCTGCTTGTAGCCGGGTTGTCCTGCCCTGCCCTGCTTAAGATGGCTGCTTGTAGTCGTGTTGTCCTGCCCTGCTTAAGATGGCTGCTTGTAGTCGGGTTGTTCTGCCCTGCCCTGCTTAAGATGGCTGCTTGTAGTCGTGTTTTCCCCCCCTTGCCCTGCTTAAGATGGCTGCTTGTAGTCGTGTTGTCCTGCCCTGCCTAAGATGGCTGCTTGTAGTCGGGTCAGTGATGGTATGGGGCACCTAAGTCACGCCCTTCTACTTCCGATCCACGGGGCTGGAGCTCTCAAAATTTTGAATGAGAGTTAATGGAGCGAGTCAAGCTAAATCCTCATCCCGTTTGGCATGTGCTCCGGATTTCACATATGATGACAGTGAATTTGAAAGGTTTGGATTTGCGTCGTAAGACCACTCATTTTCGACACGCAAGAAACTTTATTTTAGCTTTTGTGCAAAACTGTGTTAGAGACTACACGTGCGCCTCGCATATCTGACGTGAACCGAGGCACAGCCAACCCTACCGCTGCACCGCTGCTTAAGTGGCTGCACGTCGGACATGCAACGTCTGTTGTGTAGTCCAAATAATTGTATATTTTTGCACACACACAACTCAAAAATCGCTTGCCAAGTGAAGTCAACAAGCACACCAATGGTTGTTATTAATTCTGAGGCACAGCATATGTGTGATCGACGGGGAAATGCGAGGTGGATCGGAAAATAGCTTTGATCAGTCCATTACAGCCCAGTCAAAAGTTTTTGCGCTGCCAGCCCCATAAGCCGCCCGGAAGGGGTGGAGACTTAGGTGCCCCATAGAGAAGGAGATACCCTGAACTCCGCCCACACAATGTAAATGGATGTGCTCAAGTTTGGTCTCCTAAGGGGGCGTTGTCCCCCCTTCTTCTTCCCTTACTGTTGCGCTTGGTGGCCGCTGACGAGGGTTGCGCACTACCGCCATCCAAAGGGCTGAGGTGGGATTCGTAGTCTGTGAAGAGGCGTGGCGGAGACGGTCTTCGGATGTGACGCGTCGCTCATGGTAACTGTCGGAAGTTCAGCACTGTTGAAATTCACGTTGTTTTCATTGTAGCCTACATTTATTGTTATATCCTGTCTGTCATATTCCTTTCTCGCTTCCCGTGGCTAATGTTATCGTCATTGGCTACAGATCAGACTCAGACAGAAAATAGTCCACTTCGAAAATAGTGTTTTAAGTGAATGATCAATAAAACACATCTTGTTCTGAAACATGTCTGTTACTCCTTTCTGAAACATGTCACATGTTGCTGCCTGTTTGCAGAATGAGTACCGAGTACCTACCAATATCACAGACTGTGGGGATATCATGGTGTTGAGCAGAGTTGGATAGAGAGTCTGTAGAGGAGGAGGGCGTGAGGCTGGGCACACACTGTCCAAAAGTCGCTTTCTTTTTTGCTGTAATACACATTGGCGTGTAGGAGTTATATAGGCTAGTTAAATGGTGTACCTCTCCATTGTTGTAGCGCTCATAGGGTAATTTCTGTAAATGTGCCTGGGAAACTCAATGTCACTTTACCATTTGTATTATCATTCTCGTGTGAAAGTGAGCCTCACATACCCTCCTCTCCGGAGCTCATCGTATGACAGGCTGGTGGATGAGTGAGCTTGCCTCACATTCATTTGCCACAGTTGTGTTCTACAAATGAGATAGGATGGTTTATATAGCCTACACAGTACACATATAGCCTATAGCCTATATATATGTATGTATATATACATATTAGATTTTAGATATTTTTTTTTAATCTAGATTAATCTCACTGTATGAAATTAATCTAGATTAATCTATATCAAAATGGCTCATTCAGAATAGGCACGCTAGCGAAATAATGACAAGATGGCGCATTAGACCAGAGATCATCTCTTTTTTCCAAAATGCATCTCATCATCAAAAAAATGGTTGATATTTGGTGATGAAAAAAAATCACTGCAATATTTGAAAAGTGTTTCAAATATATTAGGAAGCATTTACAGTCATAATATACTGACATTTCAAAATGAACAGTGCTATAAACTGTCGAGGCAAATACAGATACATCTGTACATCTGTACTTTCACAGATACAGATCTATCAAACATTTAGGCTAAGTTATTTAAACAAAATGACCTCAACAATTCAGCATTTCCAATGGGCAGAGAGAGAGAGAGAGAGAGAATCTGCCACTGACTGTTAAAAAGGACAGCGGTTCCTTTAGAGAGGGAGGAGCTGCGCAGCAGGTAGGCTACAGCAAAGTCAGAGCCAGGCTACTAGATTTCTAAATCTAGTTCTAGACCCTAAAGCACTGGCCCACATCGATTAACCTGACAGTTGTTCTCTGCGTTAGAATGCCAGCGGAGTTACAACTCCAAATGAATTCAGTTTGCAAAAAAAGTTTGAATTCAGTTTGCAATATCAAGCGCAACAACCGCGAGGTGTATTATCGTCTGACATGAGTCGCAAATGCGCGATCATAACACAAACATTCAGCGAGAGTAGATATTGACAGTTTCAGTTTGACAATCTTCAAAATGTATATCACACGGAATGTTTTGCAATTATGGCACAGGCAAGATTTCTGGAACAGGACTGTTGTTTGTGTTCCATGCAATGTGTGAGGAAATGTAGGCTATGTCGGGCTGGTACACAATAATGTCTGCTTCACCTCAAACAATAACGTCTCTCTAGTCTACCACTTATGAAAAAGCACTAAAACAACACCTACCACGGCAGAGAGATTAATGTTTACAGCATGCAAACACTGTTCATATTTAGTAGGTCTGCTCTGCTGAGCAACAGGTGGAGAGGCAAAGTGACTGGAGGGCAGTCTGAAAGCGTCTGTCAATCGAACGCTATGGTGAAGCGCATCCTCAAACCCCAAATCCATATTTTGAGAATAGATTAACGTGCGATATTTTCTTTGTCGCGCGATAAGAGTCTCACATTATCGCAGCACGTTAACGCCGATAACGGCCCACCACTAATATATATATATATGAAGAGTTCAGATGCAAAACCCCCTAAGTGCCTTTTCAGAAAATAATCTTTATTTATTTTTTATTTAATACAAAGCTACCAAAATTGCATTTCCTTTTATTTTATTTATCTAATATAACTATTTATATGTATTATCAAGTACATGAATGTAAACCAAACCAACAACGGGGCTCTCTAAAAATATAGAAGTGCAGGTCTTCAGAAATGGAGTTTTGCATCTGAACTCTTCATATATAGTATTTATTCCTTTGTGCATGGAAGTACTTGTGCACAACCCTTCCAGGTGCAAGGCAGGAAAACTTGATCAATATGAAAAGTTCATTAAACATCGCACACTGGATACTTTTTTTGTTACGCCCAGTGCGTCTTCAGATTCGCTCTTATCCCAGTGCGTCTTCAGATTCGCTCTTATCCCTGTTCTTAAGAGCGAACCTGAAGACGCATTGGGCGAAACGCGTGGTTCGCTCCAAAAACAATGAAGGGGGGGGGGACAGTAGTCCTACACAGTGCCCTATGTTTGATGAACTTTTCTTATTTTGGTTATTTTGTTTATGAAACTCCAGGTAGATATCAGTGGCTGCTTGCAGTAGGCTAACTCTAGCAGTTGTCAGTGAAGCCACATTAGTTTTCCCCTTTTTTGGCACTAGGCAGTGAGGAAATATTTGCGAGAAGTCTGTAACATCCACTTTACATGGGACACCATATGTGTATGAAATAGCCTACTAAAGAGATTCCTATACCTACAGGACACCATAGCCTACATCCCCCACTGTTAGTGGGCCCAGTGGAATTGATTGGTTATGATAACTGAGATTAGACCAGTCCAGCCAACAACCGTCTGCAGAGGAAGCAACCGTTATGTGGATTTTAAATCAGCTCTCTCAATACATACCGTGCAGCATCCTTTGGAAAAGAGATTACCGATAGGTGCTTGTTCTGACAACCTTCTACTGCACACAATTTCGGCATTGTGTTTGTCTTTTTCTTTTTCTTTGGCTTTTTTCTGAGAACTAATCACTACGGCGCACTGTGTCTGAGTGTGAACTCGACCTGTTAGACCGTCATTGGCTACGTCTTTACCGTCATTATACAGCTGCAGGTATTCCACACACCTGTTTTCCGTCTTTGGATGACATGCAATGAACAAGACACACAACACAAACCTATTTCACCCCTTTGTTTTATTTCCATAAGAACATTTCAAGGTGGAAGTGTCGAAGACGACACACATCAATTTGCATTTTGACATCCGAAATCTGAACTGTCATCCAAGGATTCAATCCCACAAATGCATTCTAGAGGCGTAATTCACTCTCAAACTCAGATGGTCTCAACGGGATACCGGAAAACAACGGGCCTGACTTATCTCCTTCTTGTACCATCACTGGTCCGGTTGTCCTGCCCTGCTTAAGATGGCTGCTTGTAGTCGTGTTGTCCCCCCCTGCCCTGCTTAAGATGGCTGCTTGTAGTCGTGTTGTCCCCCCCCCTGCTTAGGATGGCTGCTTGTAATCAGTTACCTTCATGTTCCCCCTCCCCCTTGGTGAGATAGTCAAGTCAAGTCAAGTCAGCTTTTATTGTCACTTTCTTCATAGGCACAAGTCATAGAAGGAAAATGAAATTACGTTTTCTCTCTAATCTATACCATGCCAGGACATAGACATATACAAGACTGACATTTTACAGACTGACATAAAGTGTAAGACAGGACAGGTAGCAGTGATAGACTGGTAACAATAAGTGGTCAATAATAAATACAGTACAAATGAATTTCACATTAACATTCAAGATTTAACATTGAACATGTAAACAGAAGATAGGATAAAGATAAAAATGTAGGCAGCTATCCTCAGTTTCCTGATTGTATATATTGTATATTCTACTGTAGTATTATGTGTATTATTATTCATTTGTGTATGTACATATTTCTTATGTCTTGTGTATGTCTTCTTTTACATTTTATAGTAAAACCACGGTTTCACGGTTTGCATTCCCATCTGTGTGTGTCTGACTTCATTGGACATCTTCATACTGTTCTGGTTTCAATACAGTTCTTTTTCGCCTGCATCGCACAGCACTAGTTTTTACACAAACCATTGCCTGCACACTGCTCTTCTGTGAATGTGTGATTTTTTCAAACATATATAGGCCCAAACAAACAGACACACATGCACAGACACGCACACACACACGCACACACGCACACACGCACACAGAAACATAAACACACGCACACACACAAACACACACGCACACACGCACACAGAAACATAAACACACACGCACACAGAAACATAAACACACACGCACACAGAAACATAAACACACACGCACACAGAAACATAAACACACACGCACACAGACACACAAACAGGTCAACGTGGTGACCTTCACTGTGATGCATTAACCAGCAGATGAGCATACAGGAGAGACTGCTGACGCACACTCACACACACACACACACACACACACACACACACACACACACGAGAGACTATAGCAAGAGACAGTATATATAGGGACACACACACACACACACAGAGGGCAGCAGATTATGAGAGAAAGGCCATTCAATCATCCGCACGCACACACACACGCACGCACGCACGCACACACACACACACACACACACACACACACACACACACACATACACACACACACACACACACACACACACACACACACACACACACACACACACACACACACACACACACACACACACACACACACGCTCCCGAGTGGTTCTCTATGATGTGTGAGGTTCCTGTACCTGTGTCCCTCCTGAAGAAGAGTTATGATGAAGAGCTGCAGAAGACAGCAGCAGCCATCAGACACCAGCTGGCCAAGGTGAGTTATAATGTCTATATTATTACATTACATTACATTACATTACATTACATTACATTATATTACATTACATTATATTACATTACACACCAGCTGGCTAAGGTGAGTTATAATGTCTATATTATATCACATTATATTACATTACATTACATGTTATTATATGGTGTGACGTCATCAGTCGAATGCTCCATTCATTTCAACGGGGCTCCCCAACGTTCGCACGTCTGTTATTTTTCGTTATTATATGGTGTGACGTCATCGGTCGAATGCTCCATTCATTTCAACGGGGCTCCCCAACGTTCGCACGTCTGTTATTTTTCGTTATTATATGGTGTGACGTCATCGGTCGAATGCTCCATTCATTTCAACGAGGCTCCCCAACGTTCGCACGTCTGTTATTTTTCGATAACGGACGGGTTGGTCTATAACAGACCGCTGTCAATGGCAACAAGACTTTTCACTGCTAAAGCGACTTTTCAACAAGACTCTAATCAGCTGCTGTGATAGACAACACCTGTTGTCCTGGCTACCTAGCTGTTGCCTACTAGCGGTGTTCCACAAGGGCACTGTTTTGTTTTGCGCAGAAACTATCTTTTGACATTAAAAACTATAATAGACTTAACATTAAATAGGCCTAAAGAAATGTCCCCGCCATGTGTGAATCATTTAAGTATATGCATATAATAAGCGGGTTAACTTTCGGCGAGTCGGTCGCTTTGTGGAATAGCAGCACTTCAGAGAGAACAAGACCCCTCCGCTCCGCGTCGGGGTCTAAAGATTCTCTCTGTCGTGCTGCTATTCCACGGTAGCGACCTTCTCGCCGAACGTTAACCCTTACATATTACATTATATTACATTACACACCAGCTGGCTAAGGTGAGTTATAAGGTCTATATTACATTACATTACATTATATTACATTACATTATATTACATTACATTACATTATATTACATTACATTATATTACATTACATTACATTATATTACATTACATTATATTACATTACATTACATTACATTACATTACATTATATTACATTATAT
>NC_085862.1:110000-127500 GCF_034702125.1 Engraulis encrasicolus | reverse complement strand
GCCTCCCCAATAAAACCATTAAACAGCTTCAACTTGTACAAAACGCAGCTGCAAGGGTTCTTACAAAGACAAGGAAGTTCGACCACATTACTCCAATTTTAAGATCGCTGCATTGGCTCCCAGTAAGCTACAGAATTGATTTTAAGGCTATGCTACTTGTGTTTAAATCACTAAATGGAATGGGACCCACATATCTACTGGATATGTTTCAGCTGTATGCACCAACTAGGTCACTAAGGTCAACGGAGAAGAATTTGCTGGTGATTCCAAAAGTCAAAACAAAGTGTGGAGAGGCAGCCTTTAGCTTCTATGCTTCAAAGCTTTGGAACCAGCTTCCAGATGACATAAAAAATGCACCCACTATTGATAGCTTTAAATCTAGACTCAAGACAAAGCTGTTCTCAGATGCTTTCCCCTAGCTTAAATTACTTATTCTTATTATTTTTATTTTTTATTTAATTTGTTTCATTTTATTTTATTTTATTATTATTTTTACCTTATGTTTTATCTTAATGTTTTTAAATGCTTTTTGACTCTAATTCATTTCCTTCTTTCTTCCCTGTTTCCTTTCATTTACATTTGTTAACTTTGTGAAGCACATTGAGTTGCACCTGTGTATGAAATGCGCTACATAAATAAACTTGCCTTGCCTTGCCTTGCCTTGTGTGTGTGTGTGTGTGTGTGTGTGTGTGTGTGTGTTTGTGTGTGTGTGTGTTTAAAGGGTGATACACAGTCATACTGTGCCGATTGCGGGGTAAAGCATAGACGTACTGTCAGCGGGGGGTGGGGGGGGGGGTGGGGGAGTGTGTATTCCCTCATAGTGGCCCTGCGTGCGATTGCAGGATAAAGGGCGTGGTGGTTTTTTTCCCGCCGAGAATTCCAAGACTTCGATGACGTCAATCCAGCTGGCTGTCTAAAACGAGTCAAAAAATATTTTGACTCACACCCAAAAATCTGAGAATGTGTCCAGTTTTATTACAAATAAAAATAAATACAAACAAAAGTTGCAATGAGATGCAGAAATGATAAAGTCTATTGTTTTACAACTGCAAGACAATTGCCACCTGAAACGTAATTCTACCACTAACAAAGACGCTACTTGCTACTAATTTAAACAGTTGTGGCGTAATTAGACATGAATGATAGCATATGACATTCTTTCCTTATTCAGGTTTTACAGTCCAGGTGGTTAAAATGCCAAACAAAAGGCGTTTTTAAATACATTAGATACATCTAATGGCCATATTAACAATTAGTTTAGCAGCTGTCAGACAAACCCATTCAAACTCTACAGGACATTAGCGAACCCTGTTTTAGAAGCTAGCTACCACACTACAAATGAAAAAAGAGGCTTCTTGCTATTAATTTAAAAAGTTGTGGCGTAATTAGACATGAATGATAGCATACAAGATTCTCTCTTTATTCAGGTTTTACAGTTCAGGTGGTTAAAATGCCAAACAAAAGGCGTTTTTAAATACAATAGATACATCTAATGGCCATATTATCAACTATCTTAGCAACTGTCACTCAAACCCATTCAAACTCAACAGGATATTAGTCAACCCTGTTTTAGGAGCTAGCTATGCCACACTACAAACGAACAAAGAGGCTTCTTTGCTACTACAAACTAATATCCATTTCATGACGACGGCCTTTAATGGATGTTTTTTTAAATGATTTTTTGGGAGTTGTACTACTGAAATAGAACACCGTTTCTCTTCTCCATGTCAGGTAAACTCCAGTGATTTCCTGCCAAGTCACCGCATCGTGCTTTTCCTTTTCTTTATTCAAGTCTCTGCGGTAGGGTGGAACAATAGAACACCACTGACCTATCAGGGCCAAGTACTGCCTGCACTGCTGCAAGCACATTGACCAATCACAGTCCAAGAGCATAGCTCAGCTCACGGACATTTCAGCCTGGGCGAACCATGCGTGTAGCGCAGCCTGCCAATTGGTACCTCAGTTGAGGTGTAAACCCCGCTTAGGTGTGCGTGTGTGTGTGTGTGTGTGTGTGTGTGTGTGTCAGGTGCGTACTCTGACACCTGTGGTAATGATCGTGTGCTGTGTGTGTGTGTGTGTGTGTGTGTGTGTGTGTGTGTGTGTGTGTGTGTGTGTGTGTGTGTGTGTGTGTGTGTGTGTGTGTGTGTGTGTGTGTGTGTGTGTGTGTGTGTGTGTGTGTGTGTGTGTGTGTGTCAGGTGCGTACTCTGACACCTGTGGTAATGATCGTGTGCTGGCCAGCGTGTCCGAGTTCATCTCAAGGAGAGACGGAGGCCTCGCAGCCGACCCCAAACACACACACCTGTACATCACCTCCGGACACCAACGAGGACTTATGGTAAACACACACACACACACACACACACACACACACACACACACACACACACACACACACACACACACACACACACACACACACACACACACACACACACACACACACACACACACAGGTAGACACACACACACACACACACACACACACACACATACACTCCAAGGTTCACGTTAGCCGACTGTGGCCGCACATTGGCCGTTTTGCATGCATGAATGACCGGCAAAATAAAATGTGACCGGCCAAAATGTCAGACAAAAACCACTACAATTAACCAGTAAATAATATTGGCTCATTTTAAATACTGAATGTTACAAAACACCAGTAATATGAAATTGAACAAAGCTGAAAATAATTGCGAATAGCCTAAATGAACGTGTCATAAACAGCACGCAATAGTGTTGCTTGCGCTCTCATCCCCACGTCGTTGTCCCCAGGTTATGCTTCCCAATCACTTGACTCACGCTGGCTGCTGTCGAGGAACAATTCTGCTTTTTGTAGCCTATTTTACCAATATATCAGTGAACACAACAAAGGGCATTGCATTTGCAAAACCGTTTCATGCCCAGTTGCGAAGTCAACTGTTTGGGACTCAATGCGATGGCATGCGCAGCATTGCAGCATCGAATCACTTTCACTTTTACCTCTGCTGAAAAATGGTGGTGGATCTCCAAGTATGCAACAGTAGAGGGTCAAATTAAATATTTCACGAGAAGTCCCAGCGAAAGAGCATGCAGGGCTTTTTTTCATCACCGGCCAAAATGGATGTAACTCACACGCCCACATATACAGAGCGTCGTACGGAACGTGTCGATTCCATCACTTTTGAGAGCGCATGGAACACATTGCAATACAGTTCAAATTTCAGAATTGTCGTTTCTGTTACTGCACTGCCATTACAGTCATGTCCTCGTTACCCTGTCTGAGTAGGGAAATCCTCTTCGGTTTAGCGGACAAAACACAAAGTTTTCAGTCGATAACTTAGGCTAGATATGCGTGCAGCATGTTGGGTGGCCGCTTTTTTTTCAGTTCGAGCTCTCGGGTGTGTGAAAGAGAGCACGCATTTGCTCCCCGTGCATACAAGCAGGGCTCTAAAGCACCAGCCAACTGGCCAAATGCTAGTGAAATTTAAGTTTTGCTAGAAAAGACTGATTTACTAGCCACTTTGACCCATTAGGGAGTGTGTTGTTGGCTATATGAGGGAAGGTCCGTTAGATATTCCAAATGTCTGCAATACAGCCGGCCACTTGTCCGGCCAGTGACAATTCTAGCGTGAACACCCTATACACACACACACACATGTGTATGAAGTCGTGTGTAGGTGTATGTGCTTGTAGGTGTATGTGTGTCGTCAGCGTATGAGTATGATGTTAAAGGAGAATTCTGGCCGTCGTTGGTGTCTAGAGGTGATGTAGAGGTGTGTGTGTGTGTGTGTGTGTGTGTGTGTGTGTGTGTGTGTGTGTGTGTGTGTGTGTGTGTGTGTGTCTGACCTGTATGTACTGGTGTGCCTGCTTTACCATGTTGGTCGCGTGTGTGTGTGTGTGTGTGTGTGTGTGTGTCACGTGTGCTTTAAGGTAGTGTATTGTAGTATAGTATATTACATGTAGTGTAGAGTACTGTAGTATAGTAGCTTGTGTGTGTCTACTTTGCTCTGCTTTGCCAGGTTATCCTGAAGCTGCTGGCGTGTGGGCGTGGCCAAACCCAACAGCAGCCAGCCGTGCTGATCCCGGAGCCACACCCCCACACTCTGCCCCGCCTCCTGGATGTGATTGGCTTAGCCGCGCTCCCCTATAGGCTGCAGGAGGACAGGGGGTGGGGCCTGGAGAAAACGGAGCTGCAGAGAGTCATCCAGGCCGCTGGGGGGCGCTATAACCCCAGAGCCATTTACATCCCCAACCCAGGAGACCCCACTGGTAAACATAAACATATTATTATTATTATTATTGTTATTATTATTATTATTATTATTATTATTATTATTATTATTATTATTATTATTATTATTATTATATTATTATTATTATTATTATCATCATTATTATTATTATTATTATTGTTATTATTTACATTTCCCCCGATTGGCCAACAGTGAAAAATGGCAAAATTGTGACAAGATGCAATGCTGGAAAATGAATCTGTCTGGTTGAGCACAGTTAGTACACAAGTTGTCCTTAATTCCTACCTCGTAATTATGACACTATCTATGTAAATTTGCCTTTCGAGGGGCCCCACAGCAACCTGTAGCCTAGGGGCCCCAGGCCATCTTAATCAGGGGCCCCACAGCAACCTGTAGCCTAGGGGCCCCAGGCCATCTTAATCCGGCCCTGTGTGTGTGACATATACCGTATTCTCTGATTCTGAGTTTCTATTTCACCCTTATCTAAAGTTACCGTTATTATTTGTATTATTATTATTATTATAACTTATGTAAAGTGACCGTTCTCGGAGTGAAGAGATGTCAAATATCTGACAGAGTAGAAACAAAAACGGTGCATACCAATATGTAATGCACCCCCAACGGTGCATACCAATATGTAAACTACGGTGCATACCAATATGTAAACTACGGTGCATACCAATATGTAAACTACGGTGCATACCAATATGTAAACTACGGTGCATACCAATATGTAAACTACGGTGCATACCAATATGTAAACTACGGTGCACTAACACGCGCCAGGTAGCCAAATGCGGGTGAAAGTCGGCGTTGGCTAGTAGATACCGAAGGTTCACTAGCCATTCTGGCGGGTCCGTTACTATTCTGAATGACGAGGCACCGCATTTTGTAATTTTTTTCTTCGGACCGTCTTTGCCACAAAAGCAATTGTGTTGTCCTCACTGCAGTGTATGAACTGAAGCTATCCAACCAGTTAAACTCTGATGCAATAACCAGGAGTCTGTTCTGTAGTTAACATTTCACTGTTGTTTATCTGAAGAATCCAGCATTACATGGCAGAGTGAAAACTGTAACAAAACAAAGTTTGACTGTTTTTAACATAAAGCTCAGCTTCACATGAAGTCTCATGAAGTCTCATTGTAAATACATGTAAATAAAAACGATCTTTTTAACCTATTTATTACATTCTCTTCCTAACATAAACTTAACTTAAACTATCAATATTTCAATTTAGCAAGGCATTCACTTACGACTTTGCTTCTAGCATCGTTCACGGAGGAATTCTTTGAAGTAGAAACCGATTTCAGTAGACAGGAACTGAACGTGAAGTAACTGATGACAAGACAGGAAGTGGTAAAGAAAATACAGGAAACGGTATCAAAATAAAAGTGCTATTCTTTCTCAAAGTGTCAATATAAAAGTTTCACTACATACATCGCCCTAATGGCGACACACTCCCCGCCTGACCACTGTGAGGTCACCACAATAAACATTAAACTCAAACAAGAATCACATCTGAAGCATCAGTCCTTACGGAGAAGCAAAACAGTTTCGGTAACTGGTCTAAGGTAAGTCTTTGATTGTCCTTGGTTTGCTGTCCTTAATTCCACCTTACGGACTCTTCCATCTGTTCCAGGAATAGCCTTTGTGACCACTGCCAAAGGCCAGTTGTTGCGGGCAGCTTGGTTGTCTTTGAGGAGGACGATGTCACCGTCTTGCAGGTTCTGGTGGGACCTTGTCCATTTCAGGACTTTGTAGGGTTGACAGGTACGATTGTCTCCAACGGTTCCAGAATAAGTTGGATAAGGCTTGTACTTGTCTCCACTGCTTAGTGAGGAGGTCCCTGTCTGAGAAGTCACCTGGAGGTGGTGGGGCACCAGCTTTCTGTGTTAACAGCATCGATGGTGTGAGGATGTATGGATTCTCTGGATCATTTGACACTGGAACTAGTGGTCTTGCATTCAGAATTGCGGTCACTTCTGCCATTAGAGTGCACAGAACTTCATGAGTAAGACGAGTGCTGTGGTCACGGAGCATCGAATCCAGGATTCTTCGGGCTACCCCAATGAGGCGCTCCCATGAACCCCCCATGTGTGAGGCATGGGGCGGGTTAAACACCCAGGAGCATCCTTGTTGGTGCAGGTATCTCTGCACCGCGCTGTCTGGTTGATCTGCACTCAGCCCAAGTTCTTTACAGGCCCCAATGAAATTTGTGCCGCAGTCTGACCTCAGTTGTTTGGCTGGTCCTCTGATGGCAAAGAAACGCCTCAACGCGTTTATGCAGCTTGAGGTGTCCATTGAGGTAATCACCTCGATGTGAACTGCTCTGGAGCTCATGCAGCAGAATAGGATGGCCCAGCACTTGCTCTCAGGTTGCGTCCCTCTGGTGCGTCTGGCGGAGACGTGCCAGGGCCCGAAAACATCTAGGCCCACATACGTGAAGGGAGGGCAGGTTGTGAGGCGCTCTGCGGGCAAATCTGCCATCTGTTGTTCCTGCATCCTTCGTCTAAGTTTGCGACAGGTGATGCACTTGTGAATAGTTGAGTTCACAAGCCGCTTGCCTCCCAGGATCCAGAGTCCAGCAGCTCGTACAGCTCCTTCTGTTAGATGACGGCCCTGATGCTTTACTTGAGCATGATGGTATCTGGTAAGTAGCAAGGACACGTGGTGTTCTTTTGGGAGAATGACCGGGTTCTTTTGTTCGATGGACACATCCGCATTCTTCAGTCTGCCTCCAATGCAGAGGAGGTCACCCTGTAAGATCGGGTTGAGGGAGCGTAGACAGCTGCTTAACGGAACTTGCATTCCTCTCTCCAGAGCTTCAAATTCCTTCACAAATGTGTTCCTCTGAACAGCTCTGATGATGACTTCTCTTGCCTGGGAAAGCTCATCCACTGAGTGAGGTAAGTCACAATGATGCCAACCCTTACACTTGCCTGTCGGAGCCTTGCAGGATTTTGCTATATGAATCAGGAGTGCGATGGCGCGTTGGAGAGTGTCGAATGTGGAGAACCTTTCAAAGCGTTCTGTGCTGAGAACTTCCCCTTGCAGATTGGTGAGGAAGCTTTTCACAATTGGACGGACCTCTCCATATGACTCCGGTGAGACTAAGTTGAATGACTGACCTGGGTCTGGCTGAATGGACGGCTTGCGCAGGAAGGTTGGTCCCTTGAACCACATCGTCTGTGTGAGGCGTGCTGCTGGAACCGACCGTGATGCCAGGTCAGCTGGATTGTCTTCTGTGTTCACGTAGTACCATTGTTCAGGAATGGTGGATTGGCGTATATGCTGGACACGATTTTGACATACACATAGAACCGTCTGGATTGGTTGTAAATGTATCCAAGGACAACTTTGCTATCAGTGTAGAACTTGGTGGCATCCAGCTTTAGATCCAATTCATCCTGAATCAACTCAGCCATTTCCACAGCTAAGACTGCTGCACACAGTTCAAGTCTTGGAATGGTTGGGTCTGATTTAGGGGCAAGTTTGGCTTTTGCCATGACAAATCCAACGTCCACTGTGTCTCCTTTGATGGCTTTCAAGTAGGCCACGGCACCAATAGCCTTCACAGATGCGTCGCTGAAGACGTGGAGTTCTAATCGCTCAGTCTTGGTTGGACAGATGCCTGTGTACATCCTTGGTATGTGAAAGTGCCTTAAGTCTTGAAGCGAGTTTCTCCAAGACTCCCACTTGCCTAACTTATCTTCAGGCAATGGGGTGTCCCACTCCAATGTCTCAGAATTCAACTCTCTTAGAAGGTCCCTGCCTTGGATCGTAACTGGAGCCAGAAACCCTAAAGGGTCAAAGACACTGTTCACCATGGAAAGAACCCCTCGACGGGTGAATGGTTTGGTGTCGGTTGACACAGAGAAGGTGAATGTGTCGCTTGCTATTTCCCACAGGAGCCCCAAGCTGCGTTGGGTGGGTGACTCATCTCCGCTGAGGTCTACATCCTTCTTGGCTTGTATGCAGTCCTCGGTTGGGAAGGCTTCCAAGACAGCCTGACTGTTTGAGGCAAATTTGTGGAGCCTCAGGTTAGACTCTGCAAGTGAGGCTTGAGTCCTACGGAGCAGCCCAATAGCCTCTGCATCAGTTGGAACAGAACAGAGGCCGTCGTCAACATAAAAGTGCCGTTCGACAAAGTTGACAGTGTCTGCTCCATACTTCTCTGCGCCATACCTGATGGCTCTTCTGAGCCCATAGATTGCCACTGCAGGAGACGGGCTGTTTCCAAAAACATGAACTTTCATTCTGAAGTCAATGACCTCGTTGGCTACGTTGTTGTCTTTGAACCATAGGAATCGCAGGTAGTTTCTGTGCTCTTCGGCCACAAGGAAGCAATAGAACATTTGTTGAATATCCGCCATCACAGCGACCTTGTCTTTTCGGAACCGCATGAGCACTCCTAGAAGGGTGTTGTTCAGATCTGGTCCTGTCAAGAGGACATTGTTCAAGGAGATTCCAGACTGTTGGGCACTTGAATCAAACACAACCCTGATTTGATCAGGTTTCTGTGGGTGATACACTGCAAAGCTTGGTAAATACCAGCGCTCTTCTTCTCTTAGCTCTGGTGCCACCTCAGCATGGTTGTTTTTCAGCAGTTTGTCCATGAATTCCAGGTATTGCTTTTGCATTTCTGGCTTTCTTCTGAATTGGCGTTGGAGTGATTCAAATCGTTTGAGTGCTTGCTCGCGGTTGTTGGGAAGCTGTTGCCTTGGTTGTCTGAACGGCAATGGAGCAACCCAGCTGTGTGAATCGTTCCTGTAGACTTCTTTGTCCATCATTTTTAGGAAGGTTTCATCTTCAATCGAAGGTGCTAGCTTATTATCCTGTTCAGTGCGGTCAAACACATGTTGACCCAGACTGTCTTCTTTGGCTCTGGGTGGTAAGGTGCTGTTGTGAAGTTCCTCTTTAATGTGCAGATGGCTTGTGCATGGCTGAAAGAGTGAGGGCCGATGACAGTCGACCATGGTCGTCCGGAAGGAACTGACATTTGGCTTGTGTGTGTTCCCTAGGCAAACTTCTCCTACCAGCACCCAGCCCAAGTCAAGGCGCTGCGCAAAGGGTGCATTGGCGGGGCCATTTATTTGTTCCCGTACTTTGTGTGCTCTGATTGTGTCTCTCCCTAGTAGCAGGAGGATCTCAGCTGTGGGGTCCAGCTCTGGGATGTGTTCTGCTACTTTTGACAGGTGAGGCTGATGAAGAGCAGCATTTGGTGTGGGAATTCCGGACCTATTATCAGGTACGTCATTGCACTCAGTGAGTGGTGGTAAGGGGATCGTAACTTTTCCATCGAGGGACTGCACGATAAAATCTGATGCCCTTCTGCCTGAAGTTTCCACTAGACCTGAACATGTTTTCGGATGGTAAGGATATGGCTTAGTGTGAATGTTAAACTTGTCAAAGAAACTGGACTTAGCCAACGACCGGTTGCTTTGGTCGTCTAACACGACGTAGGCCTTGATGGCTTTGTCTGGGTGGTCTTTCTGGTACACTCTTGCCAGACATATCTTGGAGCATGACCGTCCAACTTGTCCTGTGCCGCATACTGCTGTGCAGCTTGAGCTAATCTCACTGGTGTCGTTTACCGCTTCTCCCTCCCCGCCATGCTGTGGCGAGGTCAGAGGAGTTGTAGGTAGCGGTGCTGGTCCAGGGTGCATCGCTGAGACATGTTGGGTGCTGTCACACTCAGAACACTTCACAATTGTAGTGCAATCCCTTGCCATATGGTTGGTGGAACTACAGCACCTGAAGCAGATTCCGTTTTCTTTCAGAAATACCTTCCTATCATCCAGAGTTTCAGCTCTGAAGGCTTTGCACTTCTTCAGTGGGTGGGGTTTTGCATGTATTGGGCAGATGTTACTCGGATCCCTGGAGACGATTGCCTCTGTAGGAGAGACATTGATCTTGTGAACTGCAATGGGTTTCTGGATGGTTTTAGGAAAGGCACTTTCAGCTCTGACAGACGATGTTGTAGCGGTATTTAAAAAGGCAAAGCTGGGGTCATTTCTTTTCTTGGCCTCATAGGATATGAATTTTTTGAAGTAATCAAATGGTGGGAACCGTCCTTTATTTGTTTCTTTATACTTGGAGCCGGCGGAGATCCATTTTTCCTGGAGTCCATATGGCAGCTTGGTCACTATAGGCTCAATTCCACGCGTTGTGTCCAGGTAGGACAGGCCTGGTAAGTAACCATCCTCCTTAGCACACTGTACGCTATAAAGGACTTTTTTTTAGGAAAAGCACAAAAGCACAACAAATACCTCTTAATGTATGTCCTCTACAAGTCTTCTGTTGTCCAGTCTTGCACTTTAAATGTCTGTATGAGCACTGTCTATGTCCATACTGTCTTAAGTCCATGTATAAGTACTGTCTATGTCTATACTGTCTATGTCCTTACCTAGATTAGTCTATGTCTGTATGGGAAAGCAAGAAATGTAATTTCAAATTCTTTGTATGACCAGTGCATGTAAAGAAATTGACAATAAAACCTACTTGACTTGACCTCCATAAGCAGGTCAGCCAGCTCTCGTAGCTTCAGATTTTCCTTGGCTGAGAGTCTGGGAAACGCGTCCAGTCGGGTGAAGAGGGCCTTTTCGATCACCTCTGGGGCTGCATAACACTCTTGGAGACGTTCCCAGGCTTTCACCAGCGCTGTTTGTGGTTTTGCTATGTGCACTGCACGGAGCCGTTTCACCTGGTTGCTGGATTCTTTACCAAGCCATCGTGTCATCAAGTCCAATTCCTCAGTGGCTGTGAGACCAAGTCCTTGAGTGGCATTTTTGTATGAGGACAGCCAAGTACGATAATTTTCAGGTTTATCATCAAACTCGTACAAACTTGTGTTCACTAGGTCACGCCGAGCTAAATATTGTGCCAGGTTTTGGGTTGCAGGCACACTTTGAGTATTTGTCTGCTGGGGGGTGAAGGATGGAGCCCCAATATTCAAGTCACTGATATGTGAGGTGAGACTCTTGGGAATAATCTCAGGCCCGTCTGTGGTAAATGGATTCTGGCTGATTGACTGTTCGGCTGCTGGTGGCGCATAGTCAAAGTCATAGTCTGGAAAATCCACATTGTTTATGCAGTCATGTGAAGACACAGGTGGCTGGTGGTGTGAAACAAAGGGGTTGTTCGGGCTGTAACTGAGAGTGGCATTGATGGTTGGCTGTGTTGGTGGTGGACTAGCCCTCCTGGCTGTTTGTTGGACAGGGTTAGTGGAATGGAAGTGAGTTTGGATGTATTCGCTTGTTCGTTCAAGTTTACTTTGTTCTGTTGAATTTGTTTCATCTAGCACAATGTAATTGTTGCTCTCTGTAACCGCTGACTCCCAGACAGCTGCTACGGCTTCAGCTTCTGCTGCCTTACGGCAGGTGGCTAGTGTCTCAATTTCAGTCTCTTTTTTAACTTTCTCTATCTTAGCTTTGGCCTCTTGCTGAGCATATTCGGCACGCACTTTTGCAGCTGCTGCTTTTGCTCGTGCGCGAAATAAAGCATTGGTTGATGAGGCAGATGAATGAAAGCTGCTCCCACTCCTGCTTGATTTATTAGATCTACTTTCCATCTTGACTCGAAGTTCAATGCTAATTTCTCAGTCTTTTCACTGTGTTGTCCTCACTGCAGTGTATGAACTGAAGCTATCCAACCAGTTAAACTCTGATGCAATAACCAGGAGTCTGTTCTGTAGTTAACATTTCACTGTTGTTTATCTGAAGAATCCAGCATTACATGGCAGAGTGAAAACTGTAACAAAACAAAGTTTGACTGTTTTTAACATAAAGCTCAGCCTCACATGAAGTCTCATGAAGTCTCATTGTAAATACATGTAAATAAAAACGATCTTTTTAACCTATTTATTACATTCTCTTCCTAACATAAACTTAACTTAAACTATCAATATTTCAATTTAGCAAGGCATTCACTTACGACTTTGCTTCTAGCATCGTTCACGGAGGAATTCTTTGAAGTAGAAACCGATTTCAGTAGACAGGAACTGAACGTGAAGTAACTGATGACAAGACAGGAAGTGGTAAAGAAAATACAGGAAACGGTATCAAAATAAAAGTGCTATTCTTTCTCAAAGTGTCAATATAAAAGTTTCACTACATACATCACCCTAATGGCGACACAGCAATACAATGCGATTTTGTGAGCCTACAATATCCATGAAGCACCTCTGTCACGTGTCACCTGTGTCTCACACAAGCCAGGAATCTGATAGATAAGAGTTAGTCTTGCGAAGAGGAGTGACAGCGAGCTACCGGGACATCAGCGTGCGTTTGGAAATGTCACTGGAAACCTTCACGTGAAAATAAAGTAGCGAAGTTCATCTCAACTGACCTGTTTTGCGATCTGTCATTAGTAAAATACTTAGTAGTAGTGGACATTAAAATGACCAAAGCAAGAGGAAAACACGTCAGTCTGTCTTACTCTTGTGAAAGTCTCAAGACTGATTAGCGCAGTGATAAGACAAGGACACATGCGGCATAATGTTTGGTTTAAATTATTTTCTGATTTCCCTGTAGACCTATGTCTTCATACCTTAATATTCCTCCATGTTTCTTGTGCTGTTGTTTCCGACTGTCAAATCGTTCTTAAAAAACGCGCAGTAGTAGCTTTCCAGACTGCACAAAAGCATCCCATTGCATGTCCCTTCGCAGGTGCCCGTCTCGCCTTGCGCCCGTTTATTTAAACAACTCACTATTAAACGGAATGAAAGGAAGTCGTAGCCCCTTCTGTAGTTACCGCATCTGTGCTTTCTAGTGGATACTTTTATAAGCAAATATTCCAGAAGAGGTGTTATTCCACATCCATGACCGAGGACAGGCGAACTTGGCAATGACTTTACGCTACGCCTATCTACTTTGCCCATCAATTTGGACGGCGACCTCCACAGATAGGCCTACATGACATGAAGAAGTCCCTCCAGATTAAAGACGAAAATATTTTGCTCTCGTGTAGCTTACATTTGTGCCCTTCCACAACACTGTGCTTGGTGTTTCTGCATGGTAAATATACTAGGCCTATAGGCTATGCCATTCCTCAGATCAGTAAATCTGTTCTTTGCATAGCATGCATGCATGGACCCGTTAATATGCCTAACAATTCTAATTATTAGGCCCTATAGCATATTATATTATACTGTATTATATTATATTATATTATATTATATTATATTATATTATATTATATTATATTATATTATATTATATTATATTATATTATATTATATTAGCCTACATTACATTATTAGGGCCTACAGCCTATTATATAATTCATTAAAGCTGCTATGATGGTTAAGAAAATTATGGCTAGTGAAAAGGCCCAATGGCTAGTGAGTCAGGAAAAGCACTAGCCAAAATGGCTGGTAAGCGAAAAAGTTAGTGTCAAGCACTGGTGCATACCAATATGTAAACTTGGTAAATGATGCATACCAATATGTAAACTTGCATACGGTGCATACCAATATGTTAACTACGGTGCATACCAATATGTAAACTACGGTGCATACCAATATGTAAACTACGGTGCATACCAATATGTAAACTACGGTGCATACCAATATGTAAACTTGTTCTTGTTCTTGATTGAAGTAAAAGGGGGTAAATACAGTAAATACAGTAACTACAGTATAGCAGCATATCTTGCCTCCAGGACACGTGCAGGACAGGAGGACCATACGACAGGTGATCGAGTTTGCTGCGGAGGAGAACCTGCTCTTATTGGTGGACGAGGTGAGGAGGGGGGAGGGGAGGAGGGGGGGAGGTGAGGAGGGGGGGGTGAGGAGGGGGAGGTGAGGAGGAGGGGGACGAGGTGAGGAGGGGGGGGAGGTGGGGAGGGGGAGGAGGTGAGAATAATAATAATAATAATAATAATTCTTACTGGTGGACGAGGCAATAATAATAATACTCACAATCATATTCATATTCATAATCATAAGAGTTCATGTGTAGGACATTTCATACAAAGATGATAAGCCTTCAGAGTATAAGCCTTTATGTGTTTGTGAGTGTGTGCGTGCGTGCGTGCATGTGTGTGCACGTCTGTGTGTGTGTGTGTCCTCATGCGTGTGTGTGTGCTTCTTCAGGTCTACCAGGACTGTGTGTTTGGGGAGGGGTGTGAGTTCCTGTCCTATAAGAGAGCTCTGTTCGAGATGGGCCCCGCCTCCTCGGGAGCCGTCAAGATGGCGTCATTCAACTCCCTCTCCAACGGCACCCTGGGAGAGTGAGTCCAACATGGACATTACATTTAAACATTACATTACATTTATTACATTTAAACATTACATTACACTACATTACATTTAAACATTACATTCATTACATTACATTTAAACATTACACTACATTACATTTAAACATTACATTACATTTATTACATTTAAATATTACATTACACTACATTACATTTAAACATTACATTACATTACATTTAAATATTACATTACAGTCATTACATCTAAACATTACATTACATTACATTTAAACATTACATGTATTACATTTAAATATTACATTTAAACATTACATTTAAACATTACATTACATTTAAACATTACATTACATTACATTACATTTAAACATTACATTACATTTATTACATTTAAACATTACATTACATTTAAACATTACATTACATTTATTACATTTAAACATTACATTACATTTAAACATTACATTACATTACATTACATTTAAACATTACATTACATTTATTACATTTAAAACATTACATCACACTACATTACATTACATTACATTTAAACATTACATTACATTTATTACATTTAAAACATTACATTACACTACATTACATTTAAACATTACATTACATTTATTACATTTAAAACATTACATATCACTACATTACATGTAAACATTACATTACATTTAAACATTACATTACATTTATTACATTTAAAACATTACATTCATTACATTACATCAGTGTTCCCCAACCACTGTGCCGCGGCAAACTAGTGTGCCATGAGAGATCGTCAGGTGTGCCGTGGATAATTCTTGTTTTCTTGTTGTGTGTGTGTGTTTTTTTTAAACGAATTCATCATTATTATCAGCAAATAATGCCCATGTCATTTTCTAGCAGTGTCTACTGTTGACTGGCTTCCTAATCATGAAATAATTCCTTATCACTAAATGGCAGCAGGTAGCGAATGGACAGAATAACAATTTGTAAATTGTAGGCCTACTTTGAAGTTTATAGCTTCTTTAAGAAGTGAACATGTCAAGTGCACTTTTTATTTGAAAGAGGAAATATAAAATATGATTTAAAAAATTGTTTTGTTTTCATTTGATTGCTATTCAAGAGACTTTTTAGGCGCCTATATTAACAATATAGTCATTCTTATCAGAGTATAATTTGTTTTCATTATTTAATCGTTTTTGGCTGGTGGTATGCCGCAAGATTTTTTTCAAGGCAAAAAGTGCGCCTTGGCACAGAAAAGGGAAACACTGCATTACACTACACTACACTACACTACATTACACTACACTACATTACACTACACTACATTACAATATATGGGAAACACTGCATTACATTACGCTTAGCTGCCACTTTTTATCCACAGACACTTAGGGCTTCCGCACACCGGCTCCGACAAAGTGCTGAGCACTGCTCAGCTAAAATTCGATTCCATTGTTTTCAATAGAACCACGCACACTGGCGCCGATGTCTGCGGACATTCGCCGAAGTCGGATAGCAATTAGAGACAAGTTCTATTTTGTCAGCGCCGCCCATTGACTATCAATGCAATGTTCGTGTGAAATTGGGTTTGAGGGTCCGAATTCTGTCGGAAGCAAAAGTGCGCCGCACTTTGTCGGAGCCGGTGTGCAGAAGCCCTTACAGATATGTACTTCCCACCTGGCTGCCTAAAAATCAGGCTACAAGTGCAGTGGGCCTATAGCAATGTTTCTCAATGGGGGCTCTACAGCCCCCCAGGGGGCATTGGGGAGCCCTAGGGGGGGCATTGAGAAGGATACAGCTGAGAGGGGGCGGTGCTCATTGCCATTGAGGGGCATCAGTCTATTTCCTTTTTTTAATACTAAGGGGGGCGTTGCCAAGCTTATGATGATGTCAAGGGGGCGTTGGGAAGCTTATGATGATGTCAAGGGGGCGTTGGGAAGCTTATGATGATGTCAAGGGGGCGTTGCCAGGCTTATGATGAGGTCAAGGGGGAACTGCCAAGCTTATGATGATGTCAAGGGGGAACTGCCAAGCTTATGATGATGTCAAGGGGGTACTGCCCAGCTTATGATGATGTCAAGGGGGTACTGCCAAGCTTATGATGATGTCAAGGGGGTACTGCCCAGCTTATGATGATGTCAAGGGGGCGTTGGGAAGGGGGTACTGCCAAGCTTATGATGATGTCAAGGGGGCGTTGGGAAGGGGGTACTGCCAAGCTTATGATGATGTCAAGGGGGCGTTGGGAAGCTTATGATGATGTCAAGGGGGCGTTGGGAAGGGGGTACTGCCACGCTTATGATGATGTCAAGGGGGCGTTGGGAAGGGGGAACTGCCAAGCTTATGATGATGTCAAGGGGGTGTTGCCAAGCTTATGATGATGTCAAGGGGGTACTGCCAAGCTTATGATGATGTCAAGGGGGTACTGCCAAGCTTATGATGATGTCAAGGGGGTGTTGCCAAGCTTATGATGATGTCAAGGGGGCGTTGGGAAGGGGGAACTGCCAAGCTTATGATGATGTCAAGGGGGCGTTGGGAAGGGGGTACTGCCAAGCTTATGATGATGTCAAGGGGGTGTTGCCAAGCTTATGATGATGTCAAGGGGGCGTTGGGAAGCTTATGATGAAGTGAAGGGGGCTTTTGTTCTGCGGGCATGGAAGGTGGCAGAGGTATGTGAGTGCGATACAATATGCGACCTTGCCTCCTGCACTTGTGCTTGTCTCCTCGTACCAGGAAGTAATATGTCATGATGACATCACTGACAACAGCATTATATTTCAATATCTTGCAAAAGCTGAATTGTAAACTCTTCTTCTCATTTGCAATTGGGATGGTGAATGAAAAACAGTCCCTCAAAAGTTGTTGTGGCTAGGCTGACAGCTGGGAAACTTTATTGTTTTCTCCATGGAGGAGGGGCCAGGAGGCGGGGCGAGGAAACAAGCACAAGTGGAGGAAGCAAGGCCGCATATTGAAACGCTCTCTACAACTACTAACCTGTATGCGGTCAGCTCCACCTTGGCGTACTCGCAGGTGACCAGTTCCGGGATGAGGGACAGGTGGG
>NC_085862.1:42500-102500 GCF_034702125.1 Engraulis encrasicolus | reverse complement strand
GGCCCCTCATCCGTGGAGAAAACAATAAAGTTTCCCAGCTGTCAGTCTAGCCACAACAGCTTTTGAGGGACTGTTTTTCATTGCAAATGAGAAAAAGACTTTACAATTGAACTTTTGCAAGATATTTAAAGGGACACTGTGCAGGAAATGGTTTAAAAAGGTACTGCAACTATGCTGTTCATTGAAATGGGGCTGCCTATTGCCAAATTTGATCTTTACATGAACGTTTACTAAGTCATAAACAAATACTTTCTATGTTCCAAGTACAGTCATTTTTGCAGATAAAAATGGCTATTTTTGGAAATTAAAAATGGCGGACCAACCATGGAGAAGATCCTCCTTTTCATGTATGAAAAGTGCAATTTTTCCAGTCATAATGAATACTTAGAATTTGATGGTGGTGGTAAGTATTCATGAAAATGGTAACATTATTGAATGGGCAGCATGAATTCAGGAAATAAACAACTAAAAATCTCACACAGTGTCCATATATACGAGGAGACAAGCACAAGTGGAGGAGGCAAGGTCGCATATTGTAACGCACTCTAAGTGTGTGCGTGTGTGCGTGTGTGCGTGTGTGTGTGTGTGTGTGTGTGTGTGTGTGTGTGCGTGCATGTGTGTTTTAGGATCTGCATTCTCATGCCTACCCATAAGCTGTGTGACCTCCTGAGGCGCCTGGCATCATTTCACCTTCGCTTCCTCCTGAGGCGCCTGGCATCATTTCACCCCCTTAATCTGCTACCTTCTGAGGCGCCTGGCGTCATTTCACCTGCACATCCTTAGTCTGCTACAGGATCCAGATGAAACTCTGGGTCCGTTCGAAACAGGGAAGGCAGCTGTCCTTCCAGTGAGCTAACTGGACATCGAGTCATGAAGTGTGGATCGAAACAAAAAATTGCTTTATTTCCTCCCTCGGCAGTTGACTGCATTTGTGGGCGTAACAGGGATATTTGAGGGCAGCATCAGATGCTGACTTCGCTGCCTTGGTACCCAACATGCTGTGCGTCACCTCCCTCTCAACCGGAAACCTGAAAAACAAACATGGCTACTACCTTATCATACTCTTTATTCTGACACTTATGTATGTAGATATTGAAAATTGAATCGATAAATCAACATTGTAGTATCTAAATATGATGTCGCTAGATCTAGTTATAGCCTTTTTTACGATTCCACCGTCTGAAGGTCATTCACCGTTCAAATAGCATGCGTAAGCTAAGCACTAACGTCATGTACGTAACTCCCGCCATAGAATTGCCGTAACATCAAATGCGCAAGGCAGCGCACTCGTTAGTGCCATTCGAAACGGCTGCCTCATCAGCTAACTTCACCTATCTGATCAGTGACCTGTTTATGTAGGAGGAGAGTCATCGAGTCACTGCTTTCCGTTTCGAATTGACCCACAGTAAACACATTATATGAAAGTGAAAACCCAACTGGGAAACTCCTCCTCCCATTGTCAGTGTGACACAGCAGTCTACAGCACACAAGTGAACACTGCACACAACGAAATTGCATTTATTCCTCATCCATGCAAGGGGGCAGCCCCCAATGGCGCCCGAAAGGGAGCAGTGCGGCGGACGGTACCATGCTCAAGGTATCTCAGTCATAGAGGAGGATGGGGGAGAGTACTGGTTAATTACTCCCCCCACCAACCTGGCGGGTCGGGAGTTATTAACTTGGTGTCTGTGACAATGTTAAACATAATAACTCGCTGTTACTAAACGTGTGTGACAATGTTTAACACATCAAACTCGCTGTTATTAAATCTTGTGTGCTTAATGTGAACACATTATATTTACAGATGTTTTTACTATGATCTGTAACAATGCTACTCTGTGTAATTCTTCACACTTAATTGTGTCTATGATGTGTTTGTGACTATGGCATACTCTCATTAAACTGTGTTCACTCTTGATGATTTAATTTCTTTTGCAAATCCTCATCACACTGTGTGCCAAATCACACATCACACTGTGTGCCAAATCCTCATCACACTGTGTACCAAATCCTCATCAAATATTTTCACAGTAGATGATTCAAACTCTGCCCACCCAATGCAAAGGAGTATGCTCAAGTCTGGTCTCCTAAGGCAGTGGTTCTTAACCTGGGGTCCTGGCACCCCCTGGGGGTGCGCCAGAGATTTCAGGGGGTGCAAGGAATTGTGTTTGTGTTGAGGTTGTGACCAAAATTTTGCTTGAGAACATTATAATTTGGCAAAATCAAAAAAAAAAAAAAACGTGTTTTGGTCCCTATGCAAAGGAATTAAGGTATTGCCTAATGTCTCAAACAGGAAGCCTCATCTCTTAAATCAATTTTAGTGCTTGTTCACGCACAGAAGTTTGGGTTGGGGGTGTGCGGCTTGTCTTGGGCACATTAAGGGGGTGCTTTAAGGAAAAAAGGTTAAGAACCACTGTCCTAAGGGGGCGTTGTCCTAGCTGGTCTCCTAAGGGGCTGTTGTCCTAGCTGGGCTCCGCCCTACTGGTGACGCAACGCCTTCACTTCAGCTACACACAGTAGGGCCAGGAGCTTGCTCAATCCAGCTACATCGGGAACTCCACCCACTTTGTCTGGAACCAATCAACTGAGCATTTCCAACTGTCCTGCGTAGAGGCAATGACGTGATTTAACCCTATCCAGACCGGGCTTTTTTGGTATTCCTGGGACCGGGGGGGGGCTCTTTTGACTTAGGAACCGAATGGCGTATGACCACCAAACTTGGAGGGGATGATCTTCAGCCAAAGATCTATGAATGACATCAGTTTGGGGTCATTATCGGATATTATGACATCATTATGACGTCATTTCCTGATTTTATTACCCAAAACGTCACCTTAATGTATTTTCCATCTAACTTGGGTAATGCACATCAATTTTGGTTATTATGTGCATCAGACCACTTCAAATGTTCACAAGGGTATCTGATGCTAATGAAATTTTTTTTAAAAAGTGATGATGATGAGACTTAGATCAGTGATTTTTGGTTAGGCGTACCTGTCAGAAAACCGTTGCCATGGCAACAACAAAAATGACAAACCTTTTCTTTTGACATCACATTGTAGCCAACTTCATTTTAGGAAAAGTCTCAAATTTTCGTAGTCATATCTTTAGTCATTCAGGAGTTATACGACATCAAAGTTGGTGCGGGCACTTTTAGCCCCCCCCCCCCGGTCTGGATAGGGTTAAGCTTGGTTTAAACTTCAGTTGACAACACACTGTAATAGACCATCTTGTCGGCCATCTTGTCCAAGGTTTATCAGTGAGGCATGTGTGATGAATTATGAACAGGTTTAAATTCCACTGAAGAACTGGCTTTGTATGTGTGTGTGTGTGTGTGTCATTTCACCCCCTTAATCTGCTACCTTCTGAGGCGTCTGGCATCATTTTACCTTCGCTTCCTTGAATTTAGAAATTGTGTGTATATTTAATTAGATGTAGTGTAATTCTGAAACATCACATTTCAGAACACTTGCAGGTTAAAGGGGAATTCCGGCTATTTTGGCAACATGTCCCATCTGATTGAGGCCAAGGGAAGTTGGCCAAAGGGAAAACCGAGAGAAATGTTCATGCGGGCTGCGCAAAGTTGTTCAATTGTGTTGTTTTCAATGAAAGCGGGAGGCAGTGGATGGTCCTTAACCCTTTAAGCGCCACAATTTATTTTTCAAAAAAGCTGAATTTTGGCATGATAAATTCAAATGACTGTGGCTTGACAGTGGTAACAGATAGAGCTTGACTGTCAATTAGACAAATATTGGGGATGACCCCAAGATTATTTTGGGAGTAAATATGCATACCTAATTTGCATATTCTGACGTCATATGGTGGCGGCCATTTTGAATTTTTAATACATTTGGGAAAATATTGATAATTTTCAATAGATTATTGAATTTATTTAGCAATATTTGACATTCCATTACTATCACGTAGTGCACATACACTATGGTCAAGGTAATAAGTAGTTTTAGGCAGAATATATATAGTATATATTGTAATATTGCAATAGGCCTAATATAATGCAATATTTTTCAAAAAAGTTGAATTTTGGCATGACAAATTCAAATGACTGTGGCTTGACACTGGTAACAGATAGAGCTTGACTGTCAATTAGACAAATATTGGGGATGACCCCAAGTTTTTTTTGGGAGTAAACATGCATACCTAATTTGCATATTATGACGTCATATGGTGGCGGCCATTTTGATTTTTTTATAATTTTTGGAAAATATTGATAATTTTCAATAGATTATTGAATTTATTTAGCAATATTTGACATTCCATTACTATCACGTAGAGCACATACACTATGGTCAAGGAAATGAGTAGTTTTAGGCAGAATATATATAGTATATATTGTAATATTGCAATAGGCCTAATATAATGCAATAATATTGAAATATATAATGCAACAATTACTACTTTTGCCTGGAGGGCCGAACATGTTTGTATCTGTAACCTGTACCTTTTTAGCTTGTGAAACTTTCACAGAAAGGGTCAGCACACACATATTCAATTCATATTTATGCCTATTTTTACATCTGTATAGCCTACTATGGCCTTTGGAGCAGGCGCTGTATAGGCAGTAAAATGGTTGATCATGGCACAGTCTAGCTCAGTGACTACAGTTTGTCACTTACATTTCACAAAACTAATGGGCAAACTGTCAACATAATGGGTATGAAATCACAAGTATTATATCCATAGTATTGTGTCCAACGTAATTAGGCTACGTTATAGCCTGACACCTGAAGCCGATCAGGAACACAATCCCCGCCCCCTCGCGTGGAGAGCGCAGCGCCCTTCCACCCTCTCCCCCGTTTGAGAGAAATATATCGCCACCTCTTTCGTCTTTATTTGCTGTTTTACTGATTTATAACTCTTACAAAGACAGTCAAAACGCTGTGACCAGTCTGATTGTCAACAACGAGTCTAAAACATTCATATTTAGGGTTGCCTATGCGTCTTCTCTTCACCGTGCGTTCTATTACCAAAACCTCTCCATGCGGAGATATGGCACGTTCGCCGCTGCCATCCACCCAGTAGAAGTCAGAAAGAGGGACAGAATGAGTGCGTGTGTGCTGCTTGGTGAACAGTGTTTGTCTGATCCCAGGATTATTGCGTTTGCGTCCGGATAGGTGGCTACCCGCATCACCGGGGGCTGAATGGAGGGAGCCCAAGCTAACATTACCAGACCCACTTCTCTCACCCCTAATTCCTCCACCAATACCTGTATGGACACCACGATTGCATTCGCCACTACCACCGACTCACTTGAGATCGGATAAAGTCACCGAATGAGTTTCAATGTGTGTGTGTGTGCTTAGAGAACATCCTTGCTTCGCATGTCGGCATCACTGCCTTCGGAAGTTTCGCCACGGTAAACAAAGAGTGCTCGTCCGATCATTATCCCCCTCGTGAGATAAAAACTGTCCTTCGGAGTCAGAATAGGCAAATAACATGCTCAGAACGAGCTGCATCGGGGCATCAGTGAACAACAAGATGCACACCCAGATGCCTTCACAGTGGTCCTGGGAGATTTCAACCACGGAAATCTCAAAACAGTACTTCCAAAATTTCACCAACATGTCAACTTCCCAACAAGAGAACAAAACACCCTGGACCTCGTTTACACAAATCAGAAGAGAGCATACAAGGCAAAGCCCATCCCCCACATTGGATCATCAGACCACACAACGATTCTGCTACTGCCAGCTTACAGACAAAGGGCAAAACTCACCAAACCAGTTCAGAAGGAGGTGAGAAAATGGCCTGAGGGGGCCATCTCACGACTACAGGACTGCTTTGAAACCACAGACTGGGACATTTTCAAAACAGCTGCCACCCACAGCAATCACATTGACATTGAGGAGTACACAGACACCGTGACCTCCTACATCACAAAATGCATCGATGATGTTACAGAAATAAAACACATCAATACCAGGGCCAACCAGAAGCCATGGTTCAGAGGAGACGTTCACCGACTGCTGAGGGCCAGAGACAAAGCCTTCAGAGCAGGAGACGTAGCTGGCCTAAAGACAGCAAGGGCAAACCTGTCCCAGGGCATCAGGAAAGCAAAAAAGGAATACTCAGACAAAATAACAACACACTTCAAAGACAGCAGAGATGCACAGAGCCTGTGGTAGGGCATACAGGCCATCACGGACTATAAGCCTGCACCACGAAGCTGTGACAACAACACCTCTCTGCTAAACGACCTGAACAGTTTCTTTGCCCGCTTTGAAGCACAAAATGACACTCACACACAAAAAAAACTCCCCCTCCCCCCCATGATCAACCCCTTTACCTGTCCTCTGCCAGTGTTAAGAGGACACTGGCCACCATCAACCCACGCAAAGCAGCTGGCCCAGACAACATACCAGGCCGAGTGTTGAAGGATTGTGCAGAAGAGCTGAAGGATGTCTTCACAGACATCTTTAACATCTCTCTGGAGCAAGCAGTCATCCCATCACTTTTCAAAGCTGCAACCATCATACCTGTGCCGAAGAAATCATCACCATTATGCTTCAATGACTACCGTCCTGTAGCACTGACGCCCATAATCATGAAGTGCTTCGAACGGCTAGTCCTGTCACACATCAAAGCCACCCTACCCCCCACCCTGGACCCCTACCAGTTCGCATACCGAGCCAAGCGATCCACGGAGGATGCAATCTGCTCTGCCCTCCATCCAGCCCTCACCCACTTGGACAATAAAGACTCATATGTGAGAATGCTGTTCATTGACTTCAGTTCAGCATTCAATACCATAATACCACAACAACTCATCAGAAAACTGGACAAACTAGGTTTCAGCACCTCCCTCTGCAACTGGCTGCTGGACTTCCTGATGCAAAGACCACAAGCAGTACGGGTAGGGAACAACACCTCAAGCACCCTGACCCTGAGCACGGGGGCTCCGCAAGGTTGTGTTCTCAGCCCCCTGCTGTTCACGCTGCTGACACACGACTGCACAACGACCCACAGCACTAACCATCTAGTGAAGTTTGCGGATGATACAACACTGGTGGGCCTCATCACCAAGGGCGATGAGACTCACTACAGAGAAGAAGTAGACCTGCTGGCCAGATGGTGCAAAGACAACAACCTCCTGCTGAATGTCAACAAGACCAAGGAGATTGTTGTCAACTTCCAAAGGGTCCAAAAACAACTGCCACCACTGACCATCGACGGCGATGCTGTGGAGAGAGTGACCAGCACCAAGTTCCTTGGAGTGCACATCAGCGACGACCTCTCTTGGACCACCAACACTACATCACTGGCGAAGAAGGCCCATCAGCGTCTCTACTTCCTGCGCAAACTAAAGAAGGCAAGTGCTACACCCTCCATCATGACAACATTCTAGGATTCCAGGAACCATAGAGAGCGTTGTGTCCAACTGCATCACAGTGTGGGGAGGAAGCTGCATGGAGAAAAACAGGAAGACACTCCAGCGTGTTGTGAACACAGCGAAGAAGATCATTGGAGTACCACTCCCCTCCCTGCAGGACATTTACACCACACGCCTCACCCGGAAAGCACTGATGATCATCAAAGACACAAGCCACCCTGCACAAAAACTGTTCAGCCTCCTGCCCTCTGGAAAGAGGTACAGGCGCCTCCGTTCCCGTACCACCAGGCTGGCGAGCAGCACAATGCACCAAGCGATCAAGATGCTGAACACTCAACCCACTCTCCCTCCACTGTCAGCCTCTAGCCAGCAAGGCCACTGACAACCCCCCCACCATCCCCCACCACCATATCTGCGACTGAACATTCCACCTGCACTACTATACTTGTGACTGAACTTTCAACCTGCACTAACTCAAAACATGCGCACACACACACACACACACACACACACACACACACACACACACACACACACACACACACACACACACACACACACACACACACACACACACACACACACACACACACACACACACACACACACACGCACACTGCACTTTCTGCACTAAACCCAAACATACACACACTGACACACACTGACACACACACACACACACACACACACACACACACACACACACACACACACACACACACACACACACACACACACACACACACACACACACACACACACACACACACAGACACACACCGCACCTTCTACCTGCACTAAACACATACACACACACACACACACACACACACACACACACACACACACACACACACACACACACACACACACACACACACACACACACACACACACACACACACACACACACACACACACACACACACACACACTGCTGCTGGTGTACTTGACAGACCTTTTTAATATTTATTTTTCTTCAAAATGCTACTATTACCATGCCAGAACGCTATAAAGGACTTTTTAGGAAAAGCACAAAAGCACAACAATACCTCTTAATGTATGTCCTCTACAAGTCTTCTGTTGTCCAGTCTTGCACTTTAAATGTCTGTATGAGCACTGTCTATGTCCATACTGTCTTAAGTCCATGTATAAGTACTGTCTATGTCTATACTGTCTATGTCCTTACCTAGATTAGTCTATGTCTGTATGGGAAAGCAAGAAATGTAATTTCAAATTCTTTGTATGACCAGTGCATGTAAAGAAATTGACAATAAAACCTACTTGACTTGACTTGACTTGAGAACTTCATCATGATTCAACTTCTCACTAGCCATGATGAAATAGCTCGCTGATAGTTCACTGATAACAACACAAAAACTACTGGTAGGGAGGATGAACACTATTAAGACCGCTGGTTTGATCTACATGCGCTTTTGTTCATGATGACGTACCGTCGCAATTCTGCGACTTTGGCGCTTAAAGGGTTAACACTGGCGTGCCACAAAAAAGCATTTTGATACACGTTATGAGCTTCATAAAAGGCTAAACATTTGCCCGCTGCCTCCCGCTTTCATTGAAAACAACACAGATGAAATGTTGTTCAGGATACTAATACATGCATTACGCACTATGTTACTATGAAAGCGGGAGGCAGCGGGCAAACGTTTAGCCTTTTATGAAGCTCATAACGTGTATCAAAATGCTTTATTTGTGGCACGCCAGTGTTAAGGGCCTTGGTAGATGAAATGTTGTTTAGCATACTAAAGTAGAGTAGAGAGTAGACTTTTATTATCACTATATAAATATAGTGAGATTATGTTTAGTAGCAACCCACAAATGCCCACAAAATAAAAGATATATTCACAGAAATAAATAATATATAAAAATCCATGTGCATCTCACAGTATAAATAGTCCTGAGGGGGGGCAGGTGACGTATTGAGTTCAAAACTCTAATGGCAGTGGGATAAAAACTGTCCCTCATTCTCGTAGTGCGGGCACGCAGAGTCCTAAAGCGCCTGCCAGATGGTAGCATGGTAAAGAGCCTGTGACCAGGGTGTGTGTGGTCTTTAAGGATGTTTAATGCTCTGTTTGTGCAGCGTGTATGGTGGATCTCCTCAAGTGTGGGTAGTTGGCATCCAATGATTCTCTCTGCTGTTTTAATGATGCGCTGTAACATTTTCTTGTTGTCGTGTGTGCAGCTGGTGTACCAAGATGTAATGCTGTATGTAATTACTGATTCAATTGTGCACCTGTAGAAGTTAGTGAGCAGATCTCGATACTAATACTACTACATGCATTACGCCAGGCATCACCAACGTGGTGCCTGCGGGCGCCAAGTAGCCCTCCAGGTGCTTCTGAGGTGCCCACCAAGGATGTTAATAAACAGTCACGACTACAGGACTTTAGTCACAGACTTAACTTAAAAGCTTTTCTTAATTTACAGTAAATATGAGATTATTATAGCCTATAAAGAATATTTCCTTTTAAGTTCTAAGCAAATTATCATTCAATCTAGTGTGATTTGACAATGATGTCAAGACAACAGTAGAGGATTTTGAACAAAAGTAGCACTCGGGTAGCTCTCAGTAGCCCTCGGGTAGCCCTTGGTATCCCTCAGAAGCCCTTTGTAGCCCTCTGACCCAGAAAGGTTGGGGACCCCTGCATGGGGCACCTAAGTCTCCACCCCTTCCGGGCGGCTTGTGGGGCTGGGAACGCAAACACTTTTGACTGCGCTGTAATGGACTGATCAAAGCTATTTTCCCATCCACCTCTCATTCCCCTGTCGATCACACATATGCTGTGCTTCAGAATTAATAACAACCAATGGTGTGCTTGTTGACACTTGGCAAGCGAAATCCAAATCTTTCAAATTCACTGTCATCATATGTGAAATCCGGAGCACATGCCAAACAGGATGAGGATTTAGCTTGATTCGCTCCATTAACTCTCATCCAAAATGTTGAGAGCTCCAGCCCCACGGATCGGAAGTAGAAGGGCGTGACTTCGATGCCCCATTAGGCACTATGTTACTTTGAAGCCCTCAGACTACGTTGCTACAGTGCAGAACTAGACAGCTAGCCAGTAGTGAAGAGAAGTAAGCAAGCTGGAGTGTGCTTTTGTCCTTTTATTCTTTCACTTACTCACTTCTTACTTTCACTCTATCACTGTAAAACTGTTAAAATAAAATAAGAAATAAAAATACATGATATACCACGTAAAGCAATCAAAGCAATCTTTTTTCTGTCTACACAAAAAGGGAGTTGGTCTGGTGGACACCATGATCATGCTGCTATGCCTTTAACATGTATTACCGACCTTTGTTTCTTTCTACTGTTTTAAGCTACGGTTTTAACAAGGTGTACTGTAAAATGTGCTTGGGTACATTGAAAGGCACTATAAATTGGCACCCTACATTTGAGCTTGCACGTCCACCCACGGGGACCCCGGTTCGAATCCGGTGGGATCTTTTCCTGATCCTCCCCTGTCCCTTTTCCCATTCGCTTCCTGTCACCATCTTATACTGTCCTGTCAAATAAAGGCATAAAAGCCCCTAAATTGTATTTATTTACTTTTTAAAAGAAAGGCACTACAAATTATTTATTATGAAATCGAAAGTGATTATTATTATTATTATTACTTGAGACCATTACGGACCATTGCCATTGCTTTAACACATTCAATACCAGCCGTTTTTTGGAATTCAGCCGTAGACTCCCAGCCAATTTCATCATTTTATGTCATTTTTTGAACACCCACCGAATATTTTGTCTTCAACCCACAGACATATTATCAGGGCTTGGTCGAAAGCCCAAAACCCCAGCTGTCTGTATATTCTTACAGTTTGTTTCTGGCTCATTCCATTCCGAAGTTATTTCACTTTAAGCTAGCACTGGTTTAGGTAAAAATAGCGATTTTGAACATTCGAACTGAGATAAAGCCTTTTTTGTCACGGGTGCGCTCTGACTCTCCGAGTTTAAATTGCGGGTCTAAATGCATTTTCACGCCCAAAGAACAACTCCAGTAGCTTCCAAGTCAACTATTTTGGTGCAAAAAATCACCTGGTCAGGCAGTTCAGAGGATCTGAAATGCTAGCTGGCTAATGTCACTTGATTGGCACTTTTCCTTCTGTAGATAAAAGTAGACGTGACAAAGTACTCACCCAAAAGAAGGTTACTTTCTGCTGTGTTGCATGCTGTTTTTCATTACAACCTTCCATTTTACACCTATCCTGATGGCAGCAAAACTCCTAATCCTTCCATATGTTTAGGAATAGGCTTGCTAGCAAGGCGAGAATGTTTTGATTCTCTAGCCCAGGAAGTAACTCGAGACGTGACGTGACGTGATCAGGAAGTGGATTGACTGGCTATAATAAAACTCAAATACTGTGTGTAATAAAATGCACAGATGATGAAATATCCATATCCTGACTTTGTAGAGTTTCGACTTTGTAGGAGTTTCGACTTTGTACTACAAAGTACTACGAAGTGTTTTCATGATCTATGTTAGTTCTGATCATCACATTATTACGAAAATCACACAGAATATGCATTAGAATATGTAGAATCAGAATCCAATAAACAAATGTAAAAACGTAATTTTACTGTTCGGGAGCCAACGCATGGGAGGCAACACGTATTTTTATGTGACTTGGTAGTGAATATGTTATTAACATGCGTTGTGCTGTAAGTTCATGTGAAATCACAAATACGCTTCCTTGAATGGATCCAGCATGGGGAAGTCATCGGTAAGTGATAAGGGCGTCAGACTTGTAGCCCAAAGGTTGCCGGTTTGATTCCCAACCCGCCAGGTTGGTGGGGGGGAGTAATTAACTACTGCTCTCCCTCATCCTCCTCCATGACTGAGGTACCCTGAGCAAGGTACCGTACCGCCGCTCTGCTCCCTTGGGGCGCCATTTGGGGACTGTCCCCTTGCACGGGTGAGGCATAAATGCTATGTCGTCGTGTGCAGTGAACACTTGTGTGCTGTTGAGTGCTGTGTCACAATGACAATGGGAGTTGGAGTTTCCCAGTTGGGCTTTCTTTCATTTTCAGCATAGGTAAAGACTGTGACATCTTTCTTGAATGGGTTTTGTTTAACTGCCAAAAGTGTAGCTCTGTAAACGCTTGAGAATTCCACCCATGCTATGAATTTTTACGGACGAGTTATTCTCTTGTCATTTAGAGGTGTTTCTTTTTCTTTTTTTTGTAACTCATTTTGAAATTTTTGAATGTAAATAAAAGTATGTTTTTTGATGAAGAGGTCTGCACCCTAGGAAGCCTTGAGTCATCAACCAAATGGTGCATGCAGGGCAGGTTCCATGGGATTGGGTCATCCATGAGTGCGTTCCAATATGCGACCTTGCCTCCTCCACTTGTGCTTGTCTCCTCGTACCAGGAAGTAATATGTCATGATGACATCACTGACAACAGCATTATATTTCAATATCTAGCAAAAGCTCAATTGTAGAGTCTTTTTCTCATTTGCAATTGGGATGGTGAATGAAAAACAGTCCCTCAAAAGTTGTTGTGGCTAGGCTAACAGCTGGGAAACTTTATCGTTTTCTCCACGGAGGAGGGGCCAGGAGGCGGGACGAGGAGACAAGCACAAGTGGAGGAGGCAAGGTCGCATATTGGAACGCACTCCCTATGTTCCCTGGGTCCCATGTTCCCCTCTACCGGGGAACATAGGACCCTTTATTCAAAAAAGGGTTCTATGTTATGGCAAAGCGCAACTTGTTGTTGCACCTCTGACAGGTTAGATTTAGGGATAGTTTTGGTCAGGGCACAAATTGAAAACTCAGAAAACATTGCATTGCGACAAGTAAGGTTTAGGGATGGTTTTGGGAAGGGCACGATGTGAAAACTTGGAAACATACAATGTGGGGAACATAGAACCCTTTTTAGAAAAAGGGTCCTTGTTCCCCGCTCCCATACAAAGACAGGGGAACATAGGACCCGGGGGACATAGGTACGCTCCCCATGGGATAGTCACTGTCTGCCAGAGTGCACACGTGCCTCTTCTGTGTGGGTCTGAATAATCAGACTTTGGACTAATGGACTGTGGAACCAAGGGCATGGGAATGGTGGTATCGCCTTCTTGAAAGGCTTCTCCAGTCTGTTGGCTATTCTTACTTGCATTTGGCAGCCCCAGTGAAAATGAAACCACAAATCTTATCTCTGGGTGGAAACCATTCATCGACTGATAAGAGGTACTAATGCAGCATTCTGGAGAGGTATATGCAACCAATATGCAACCAGGAACCAGTTACCTCCTACCTGAAAGCGTTTCAACCAGCAGCAAGTCAAACAAACTACAGACATGGAGGGACAAGAATGCATGACCAATTGTCAAAGATGTGGCCGATGTGTAAACAATGAGGTGTAAACAATACCATGTGTTTATTCATTTGGCCGTACATCAGCTTTAAAAGATCCAATGCCAATATAACTACACGTTACAAAAGTTCAGGGGCAGTTATGCAACCATTAACCTGTCCGATTCAACTCTATTTGTCCACAGAATGAGTAATGTGCAACACATAAACTATTCCTTTCACAGTGCGCTGCCATTGCTGTGTTGACGTCACGATTTAGAAGTCGGGGTACTTTGATATGGCCCCAGTTCGCAACTTTAACATTCCACTTTGACAGGCATTCCAATGCATTTTAGGTAGTAGGAGGTCAAAGGTCAGAAATATCCCATCTCCCACCGCCCTGGAATGCAGAATTATAACCCACTTACCTGAATATGTCTAAAAACGCCAACAGGTTTCAACCACACTGGGTCTTCATCAGGGCGTGTCAATTTTTAATTGTAAAAAATACATTCTACTCCTTGTGTATATGCAAGAGTCGCCTGAAGTAGGCTCAACAGCCACCAAGTTTTGAGCAAAGAAAGTAGAATTGGATAAGAACTATCACTCAGAGGGAAATGCATTGGCCACGGTGTAGTACGTGTGCATAGCTTACGGACATGGTGCGCATGGTCAGTGGGTGCGACGCCATGATGGATAAAAATTGTGATTCCCCAAAATCTGGAAACTCCAGCTGAATGAGAATACAAGGTTGTCAGTGTTCAGTGTGTGGCCAAATTAACTGCAGCTGTCGGTCTGCATTAATTGCAAGGGATAATAATTAAGGACAGCTGACAAGCATTCACAGCAGGCGGTAGTGGCTTGGCCTCAGGTACTGACTGTATCTTCTGTTTACATGTTCAATGTTAAATGTTGATGTTAAATGTTAAATGCTTATTTGTACTCTATTTATTATTGACCACTTATTGTTACCACTCCATCACTGTTATCTGTCATGTATTGCACTTATGTCAGTCTGTAAAATGTCAGTCCTGTATATGTCTATGTCCTGGCATGGTATAGAGAGAAAGGGTAATTTCATTTTCCTTGTATGACTTGTGCCTATGATGAAAGTGACAATAAAAGCTGGCTTGACCTGACTTTACTATAAGAAATGTGACTCCCCTTGTGGCCAAGCCATACTCATGAACGGCCATCAGGGTACTTTGCTCGTAAATGTGCGTTACGCCCCCTTATGGGTGAAACGAATGTCTCATCAACTTACATGCTACATCGGCTTGTCTAAATGAACACAGTCCATGCTTCAGCCATGGCGTTTTGGCTATATTATTTGATCAGCCGGCAACACAGCATGTTTTCGGCATGTTGCGCGTGAACAACACTAGTCTACAGGTCCGTGTCTTTCTTTTATTCAACCCCAACATCACCAATTGACTTGCATGGGCTGTTTTCCCCCACAAATGGGCGTAATACACATGGAAAACGTCACGCCGTTCATGAGTATACTACGCTCTGATGACGTCATTGAACCCTCCTCTATACTAGTGGGCATTTCTCCCTGAATATGTTACTTGAGATCAATAAACCTGGTTCATTAATGCAACAAGGCTTTGTGGCCTGTACAAAAAAAGGTTTTACATGTACGCTTTAACCCTATCCAGACTGGGGGGGGGGTTGCCCGCACCAACTTTGATGTCGTATAATTCCTAAACGACTTAAGCTATGACTACGAAACTTTGTGACTTTTCCTAGCATTTGGTTGGCTACAGCTATGTACCGAAAGATTAGGTTTATCATTTTTGCCGTTGCCATGGCAACGGTTTTCTGACAGGTATGTCTGACCAAAAATCACTTTACCATATCTATGACGACATATATTTTCATATTTGTTTGTTATTTCCATTAGCATCAGATGACTGTGTGAGCATTTTAGTGGTTTGAACCATAAAATCATTAAAATTTAGGTGCAATACCTAAATTTGTTGGAAAATCCATTATGGCGAGATTTTGGGTATAATAAGATAATGATGTCATAATGACGTCATAATACCAGATAATTACACAAAAATTATGTCATTCATAGATGTCCATATGTAGATCATCTCCCCCAAGTTTCGTAGTCATACTGTATTCCGTTCATGAGTTATGAGGGGGGGGTCAAAAGAGCCCCCCCCCAGGCCCAGGAATGCCAAAAAAGCCCAGTCTGAATAGGGTTAAAGGACCAGTTCAGTCAATTTCAACATGCAGTTGTAATGCTCACACTAAACTGGACTTGTCAGCACCTGAGGTTTTTCTTTCCTTCTTCTTCAGCCTTTTTCAAGATCTTGGTCATTGTAATGGGGGCAGCGCTTTGTTTACATTTAAAAAAACAATTTTATTTATTCCCAAATACATCCAAAAGGTTATACAACATCAGCAGACAACTAGCAAACAGCGGTACATTTTGGGAAAATATTTGAGTAGGCCTCTCTTCATTTTTTTGCTCATATCTCGGAAGGGGCTTAGCCGAAAAATGTGACATCATCGGGTACTGACAAGTCAAGGGTAACGTGAGCAATACAATGGCATGTTGAAATTGACTGAACTGGTCCTTTAATCTGAGATCAAGTGAAATGGAAAGCACAAAAAATAACACAAGTATTGGAA
This sequence comes from Engraulis encrasicolus, assembly GCF_034702125.1. NCBI lineage: Eukaryota > Metazoa > Chordata > Actinopteri > Clupeiformes > Engraulidae > Engraulis > Engraulis encrasicolus. The sequence goes on along the minus strand of NC_085862.1, from coordinate 86,188 downwards.
TGAGTCATCCGAGACCGATAAACCTTTATTGCCTCAACACTTTATGACCGAGCTGAATCTGTAGAGGCATATAAACACACACACACACAGTCCTCCTTTAACTTAACACTAGTAAGGTTGTCAATTTTTGCTCTCTATCTACTACATCTTTTGCACTGGACAAAAAGCAAATCTAAGAAAATGGCACAATCAGGAGGGGCTTTCTTCAAAACCTGGGAAGAGAAAATCCGCCCGCTGATAGACGTCATAGACGAGCTTCGTTTTACGGACATCAAACGGGACCTTGCTCTGCCCTCGATCGCCGTGATCGGAGACCAGAGCTCTGGGAAGAGCTCGGTGCTGGAGACCCTGTCAGGAGTGGCCCTGCCCAGGGGAACTGGTGAGAGGACAAGCTTGCTCTTCATGAACACATCATGACACCACACTGTGCTGTGCTATACTAACAGAAACTGGGGGTGCATTTTTCAAAAGAGAAGTTGTTAGCCTGTTAGCAACTTCTGTAGTTGCCATTGAAAACCCCAAAGTAGCTGATGCAGTAAGCAACTATGGAGTTTTAAGAGGGAAATTAATACAGTATACACAGAGGAGTGTCATTGTTTCCGACTATGCAGCACATAGACTACTTTTTATTTCATAATACGTTTTATGTAAACTTATTCTTCCTAATGTGATTTTTGTACATTTATTTTCCTTTTTGTCTATGTGTTTGTCTGTGTCTGTAACTATATGTATGCTGCCATTTTGACCAGGACTCCCTGGCAGAAGAGACTCTAGTCTCAATGGGACAATCCTGGCTAAATAAAGGATGAATGAAAATGAAACGAACTTGGGTTTTGAGAAATGCACCCCTGATTTGCCTTGGCCTTGGTTTACTTAAAAAAAGGACAAATCAAAAGGCCAAATACTTACACAACACAGGTGGCCTTACCCCTAAAATGATGAAATTCCAGGCCTGGATACAACGTTATCTGCATTTGGCCTTGGTGTACTTAAAAAAATCGACAACTCAAAAAGCCAAGTGCCCTCACCCCTAAAATGATGAAATTCCAGGCCTGGATACAACATTCCTTTTCCTATCCAAATGAAGATGATTATACTTACACAACACATCCAACATCATATAATATGTTGGACTGCATTTTATGTTCATTTGTGAAATACATAGATAAATACTGTGTAGTAGAATGGACGTAGGCAAGGTATACTTAAAGGGACACTGTGTGAGATTTTTAGTTGTTTATTTCTAGAATTCATGCTGCCCATTCACTAATGTTACCTTTTTCATGAATACTTACCACCAGCATCAAATTCTAAGTATTCATTATGACTGGAAAAATTGCACTTTTCATACATTAAAAGGTTGATCTTTTCCATGGTCCGCCATTTTGAATTTCCAAAAATAGCCATGTTTAGCTGCAAAAATGGACCATACTAGACAATATGTGTTTAATACTTTGTAAACTTTCATGTAAAGATCAAATTTGGCAATAGGCAGTCCAATTTCAATGAGCAGCATAGTTGCAGTACCTTTTTTGACCATTTCCTGCACAGTGTCCCTTGAAATAGTGCACGCCTTGAGGGACTGACGTGCATATTTGTTCCCTGCAGGCATTGTGACTCGATGTCCTCTGATGCTGAGGCTGAGGAAACATCTGGCAGGGCATCATCCGTGGAAGGGCATCATCTCCTACCGAGACCAATCCACCGACTTCACAGACCCCTCCCTGGTGGGGGACTTCGTTAAACATGGTAGGAGCACATGCCTCTGGTTCAGGGGGTCAGGATTTGACTGATTAGCTTCGCCGATTAGCAAGGCACTTCCTCGTCGCTATTCCGCCACCACTTTGCTCAAACAGGGTGGACGCGATTGGTGGGTGCGCGAGTTTAGTGTTGGGCACACATACCTATACAGGTGTGTGGTTGGGGACCTCCATGCATCCAATGCCCGTCTTCCATGTGGGTAGATGACGTGACGTGTAAATTTTGCTGTCGCAGGCTCTTAAAATTAAGTAAATTCATGCTGTCAAAATTGTCAATGCTTTAAATGATTAAACTAATGTCGTTGTTGTGAAAAAGTAATGTGTAATAAATCCAGGGGGTCGTTTCTCGACAGTGCCTTTGCTAACGACGTTAGCCATTTTGTTCGTTCTTAAGACCAACGTTGTAACCAAGGTCTTGAGTTGGTCTTAAGTTGTTCTTAAGTTGTTCTTAAGTTGGTCTTGCGTCTAAAGACCAACTGAAGACCAACTTAAGACCAACTTAAGACCAACTCAAGAGCAACTTACGACCAACTCAAGACCGACTTAAGACGGTTAGCAACAACAAGAATCGAGAAACGGAGTCCAGAGCTTAAGTAGGTATACTTAATTTTGAGTCAAATGTCACATTTGTCCTATGGTGTGACTGAGGCAAGCCTGGTTCTCCATATTAAAACATTTTTAAATAAATAATCAAAGCTCAGTCATTTGTCTAAACAACGCTGGCATGTTTTTCAAAGTGCCTATTTTAGCAAGTGGCAATGCTTCATTTTTTTCCTGTTTTTCTGAGACCGTATGGACTTATGAAACTTTGTCGCAGAAAACAATGTCCTGTGGTGTGACATCTTATCTTTGGTTAATTATGTGGATAATTATCTATTTTTGAAGCTCCAGCGGTACATAAATTGTGATTTTAGACCCTTAAGAAGCCAATGGCAAGGGTGGATTTTCGGTTTTTAGATGCGTCCAGCATCTCTATAACAGGGTCTGTCTGTCCGTCTGTCCGTCTGAAACGTTTTCATTAAATTTCCGTCCGTCTGAAACGCTTTCATTAAATTGTTGTCCGTCTGAAACGCTTTCATTCAATTGTCCGTCTGAAACGCTTTCTTTAAATTGTTCCTTCCTGTGGCCACAAGGCGGCAGACTACGGAGCGAATGCGTGCAAGCATAGCCTTTCTATACTAAACCGGATGCTAACGTTGGCGAAAAGTAGCCTAGCCACAGGCTAACTGACAAACGTGAGGCCAACAACTCAGCCGATCGTGATGTACGCCACAAATAGACCAATCGACCTCATATTTAGACACTACAATGTTGATTTCTGCCTTTGATTTTCATCAGTTAAGAAATCTAGCGTCGGATTAACACATTATTAAGATAGTAAAGCAAGTTGCCGCCATGTTTGTTTTCCAGAATCACCCGGGTAGAGAGCTCACGTGCAGCATTATGGGTAATTGAGTTTCAGGTTATCCTCCTGACTACCAGGGGGAAAAAAAGTTTTTAAATCTTTTTTTTTTTTTTTTACTTCCCCAATTGTTTGAAGACAAAAAATGAGATTGACAACATTTTTTTCAAAGTTGTATTTTTTATTATTAAGATTTAATGTGTCCACTACAGTGGACATTGGAAGGCCGTACATTGAAAATGTACCTTAATTGCTATCAATCAATCTGGATGAAAAAGCATAACAATCAGTTTAATTATTAGTAAATTTGAGCATTTATGAGTTAACAATGAGTGTTTTATTGGTTTGAGGTGGAAACTGGATGTGTCTGTGACCATTATCATTCATGCAGGTCATCTCAAGTCAAAGCAATTTTGTTTTAAGCAACTGGACTTGCAGTTGAAGCTTGAATGACATGTGGTCTCTCAACTGAGAACTTTCACCAGAGTTGACTAATTTTATAGTTCTGATGTGTGAAATATGGGTTATTATCTCTGGAACAAACATGTGTTCATGTCTATAGGATTAATTTAGTCTTAATTTAATTTTTGGTTGAAATATTGTCCTGCAAAGTTCAGACACACATCAGAGTCATGCTCCACATGGGGCGACAAATGCATCAATAGGAAACGTTCTGCTTGTTCTGATTCTACTTTTCCTGCTTGAAATGAATCCTAAGAGGTCTCTGAATCTTCAGCATCTTCCTCAAACATCACATCTAGGATTATTTATCAATAATGTGCTGTAAAGTGTCTCTCCTTCTGATTCTGATACTGACTTTCTGACTGGAAAAATACTAACAAAATGGAAGATGTCACTACCAATGTCCATTTTAGAGGACATTTCTTTAACGCCTAAATATGGGAATTAAATAATGTTACATTAATTTAGAAATGGTTTAATTGTACTCTGAAGAGATTGAAATAACATATAAAGATGATGTTTTAAGACAGTAATTGCCCACTTTAAAGTATTATGCATTTACTTTCCCTTTAACCAAAAGCGGCCTATTTTTAATGGACACCATTTTCCTTGCAAAGAAATAGAAAGTTCCCAAAACCCCACCCCTACACAGCACAGTAGTGTGTATGGGGTGGGAGATATTGCAGTTTACAAATGTCCTCTAGAGAGGACAAAAATGAACTGCTGGTAGTCAGGAGGTTATTAATGCACAAAATGCGTGTTTTTAAAAATAATGCTGCAGTGAGTTTAAAAAATCAAACCAACTGCCATTTGGAAGGGCAATGGTGCTTTTTGTTGCGCTCAGAGAGAGTACAGGAGAGAACGCGTCTTTCGTAATTGCTTTGCAGTCGTATGCATTTGATAAACTCTGGCACGGAAGTTCACTGCTTTGTGCCTTGACGGTGAAGCTGGTATTGAAAAAAAGTCCATAATTCACCTAAAGGGTCAACCCATAAGCGCATGATTCACCCAAACGGTTTTATTTATTTATTATTTGTCGATGTTTAGATTCTTTCCCACATGCACATAATGCTGAAATGGCGTGATACTAAAGGTTGTTAGGCCTAATAAATGTCTGGTAATTTGTAATGTAGCCTACTTCATCTAGGCTATGTGAAATTTCAAATCATAGCCTATGGTTCTTTTCCAAATCCAAGAATGATGATAAGCTTATTATACCCTAAACTGCAAAATATAAAAGCCATGTTTCACCATTTTGCTGCCTTGCTGCCTGCCACAATATTTGGAGTGTCCATGATGACCAATAAACAAAAAGTACATCCTCGGGGGGCGTTGACAGGCTAGGAGGAGGCCAGGGGGGCGTTTGGGGGGGAAAATGGCATAGTTGGAACTAACATAGAGGGACACATCTGTTGTCCGCCTGTCGGCCTTGTTCTCTCAGAGTTCTTCAATCAATCAATTATGTTTTGCTACCACAAGATGTATTAGTTTTGTAGTCCTTTGGTGTGACAGCCATAAAATACATTTTGACAATAGTGTATATTTTTCATATTTTTTTCTTATGTAGATGTAAGAAAATGCATCGTACTAAAGGTGAAATTGTATTTCAGTTGGCAACGACATGGCTTTAAATGAACTCAAAAGCTCAAAAGTCCTATGGTGTGATGGTAAAAGTCCTATGGTGTGACACTTTGAAGTATCACACCAAAGGACAAACAGGTCACACCAAAGGACTAGATATCTGAGAAATAGGTTTTAAAACAACTGGTTGTACATTTTTTGTTTATTTTGTTGTTTGACTAGATACATATTGTGTATTCAAATTACTTAATCCTTTAGTGACCATTGGAATTTATACTTTGATGCATTGTTGATTAATATTTGCTGTTGATTCTAGATACTGTCAAAGGATATCAAATGTCATTAATGGTGCTTTGAAACCATAAAATACAACGGTAACAGTGAAGGAAAGATGAGTGAGAGAGTATAGAGAAGTATAGATGAATAAAGTATGCTGTGGAGAGCTCAATATAGCATAAATGTGCTTTCCAGCTTGAGATACCAAACAGGCAGGGCCGGTTTTTAGCATAGGCCGGCTAGGCGGTCGCCTAGAGCGCCATGTGAAGAAGGGGCGCCGAAATGGCGCTCTCCTATGCATAATTTTGCGATATGAAGTTTTTTTTATGAAGTCGCAATCAACAAAGAGTGGCGAAAGCGCTCCTCACGGCAAAGCGCCCCTCAGCCAATAGTAATATCTCTTCCAACTGTCTCTGGGAAGTCTGTGAACCAATAAACAGACAGTTCTGAGAAAGGGGGCGGGACGAGTGACAGCGTGCGGTCTATTTTGAATTTAGAGACTCACTCGAGAGACAGAGAGGGCAAGCACAAACAGTAGTGCTGCTCTGCTGGATGGAGATTATTATGTTCTCATTAAACCACTCATTGCATGATGCAGGAGTTTCAGAGGGTGTTTTGGAACTATGTGATTTAATCAGCAACCGTTTGTGATTATGGAAAGCCTAATAGTTATGAGGTTACTATTTGGAATTAGAGAGAAAAAGAGCTTTGTTTTTGATCAGAGAAATCGCTAGTTAGCATGCTAACATTAGCCAAGTATGCCAAGCAATGAAATCCAGTAAAGTAGCTGTTAGTAGCCTACTCACTACTCACTAACACCCACCTGATATCATAATACTTGCTTAGGTTGACAAGCAATGTAAAGTAAGACTGGTGCAATGTTTAAAACAATTTTAGCTGCCATATCTCCTTCCATCCACATGAATTACCTGCTTGTTGTAAGCTTAAAAAACATTAATTTCCAGACCAGAATGACATATCCTACATTAATCATGTAACAGAACCATGCACAGCAGACAAGTGAGGCTATTTACTATATTTTGTATATTATGAAATTCAATAGCGTGACAGCTCTTCTCCCTTTCTCTCACCCTGTCCCTCCAGTAGATAGCCCCCTTCTCATTCTCCTACTCACAAATGCACCACTATTTCCAGTCCAGAAATGAAATTGGTTTGGAAGACAGCACAAATGTGTAGCTTATTAAAATTGTTATGCTGCCATGCTTTGTGATGCTGTAGATAGTGTAGATCAATGCAGACCTCCTTGGTAGGCTTATTGTCTACACATGCATTTTACATGCAAATGTACTGTATCACTCTCCTGGCATTTCAATTTCACGTTACAATTCAAATACATCGATAACCTCCCTCTCATCTGGGGTTGGGGGCCCCACCACCATCACATCCAACACACCACACAGTGAAGCTACTTTCATGCGACTCAATCTGATGTGTTGGTCGCCTGTCAAAAAGAACCACAAATCCATTTGATGAAAAACGGTTATTGTTCTTGATGCTATTTAGTTAAGCTTACTAAGGATATTAGTCTTGTGTTCTGTGAGGTATAAGAAAGATTTTTTTTTTCTTTCAAAGGTGTGGGGGAGGGGGGGGGGGGCGCCAGAAATCAAACTCGCCTAGGGCACCAAATAAGCCAGAACCGGCCCTGCAAACAGGCACTGGCCACTACACACTACAGGTTCAATGGTGTGACAGTCATAGCATACCTACAAAGAGGGTGAGGTGTGATGGTCATGCCAACGTCACACTTCAGTATGAGTCTTATGAGCTCTGCAGGTTAAATTTAATGACCGCATGGCTGTCATTAAGTGTTACGATAGGCTGATAATCTATGACTTAAAGACTTATAAGCATAAAGTGTAGGTCAATATTGACTACAACATTACATTATGATCAAAAGACAAAATAATCATGTTGATACATTTGTTTCTGGCTCAGTTTTGCATTTCTGTCCTTTAGTGTGACATGAATGTCCTACGGTGTGACATTTTTAAAACGCTCAAATATTTGTTTGAGCTTAACAATACATTTGATAAACAATGAATATTGCATTAGGGAAGAACAAATTATCATCCCTGAAATGTTAGTATAAATTCGGACAATTTTGAACATTTAAAAAGAAAGATATCCCTATATTTCCTCGAAGGTTTCTAATAAGCTCACCTCTAATGGGAAAAAAAAATCCTTAAATGGTTATTTCTCATTAAATTAAGACTTTAAAAAATTCTATAAATATGAAGAGTGTAACAATATTCATAAAACTCCATCAAGCCATTTCTATATTACTTAATATATTTATTTCTTAATGTCACACCGAAGGACATATTTTCTGCAAATTGCTGTATCAACGTAAATAAATAATCAATTAATAGACCAACATTGTGACCACTTGGATTTGTTGAAAGATTAATTGCTGCATTATGTAGACATATACTTTTTTTCCCTCATAAACAATGTTTTGTAAAAAAATATTTTTTTTCTGCCTAACTGTCATCTACTCATATATCTTTCTGGTCAATCGTAAGTCAGTCATTAACGTGGCACGTAATTGGCTGAGTAAACTGGTGGCGGAAGCGACTCCATTTTTGAAGCAGAAAAATTTGTTCAATTTTGGCTGAATTAACTAGCCTAGCATTTCGCATTGAAATGACTGGAGGTGGGACTTATTCACTCTCTCCAGTTCTTATACTACCTCCATGCTCTGGAGTTAGAGGAGGTATACATGGGTTCGCCGTGTTTGTAAACACGATGTTGTAAGGAGGGGTAAGACACTGGCAGCCAACCGCGTGAGCAAATTTTTTCATCGACAGCGGTTTCCAACAGTCAGAGGTTGAGTTATGCGCAGTTAGTTTCGCACAGTCAGGTTAAAGCTAAAATGTAGAACCCATGTATTAGCAAAGAGGTTGGAATAATAAGGAGGATTCAAAACCCGCCCACCCAATGCAAAAGAGAGTGCTCAAGTTGGGTCTCCAAAGGAGGCGTTGTCGCCTCCTTCTTCTTCTATTTCTCAGGCGTTTGCCGGAGATCTCCTATAGGGGCGTTCACCCGACAGCACATGGATACCGGAAAAGAACTAGAATGGGGCACCTTTGTCACGCCCTCTACTTCCTGGTTCATGGGGCAGAGGGCACAGATATCCTATAGTAAGACTAGATATGGCATCGCGTATTTCAAGCACGTCCGCACAGGTCGACCATATTAGCACAGTATAAACTCTCCACAGACCCTCTGTTACACCTGAAGTTAACAGAAAAATTTAAACGTTGAGATGCTGAAATATGTAATGAAAATATTGTTCAGGGTGGAAATTAAAATAGAAAACATCACATAAGACAAGTCTCATTGGCATTTTTAAAAATAAGACTTCATGGAGAATGAAGAAAAAAATAAAATAAAAATATGTGGACAATCCCACAAGGGGTTCTGGAGCTCTGTAAATGACACCCAAAATGATTTGTCTTCTGGTCAAACACTGATGGGGTTTCCTGTCTATTTATAGCTTTTTATGAGAGTGTTCCCTTGTCTCTACAAGGGGAAAAAATCAAGAGGCTATGTTGGGCACAAATATGTCTTCTGAAGGCCTAAACAGAGCACAGCCAAAAACTCCAGTACAACTTGTATCATCTTTGAGGGAATGCTATGACGATGCAGGATCAAACAGACCAAAACTGACAGTTTAGCAACAAATTATTCCTATCTATGTACCAGCATGCCAAAATTTGAGCTTCCTACATGGTTTAGTTATTGAGCTACGGGCATATTTGTCAACAGTCAGCAACTCCACTTGTGTCGTTTAGCCCAGATTGAGCTGGCTGGAGACGGCGTGGGGATCTGTGAGGAGCTGATCAGCCTGGAGATCATGTCACCTGAGGTGTGTGACCTCACGCTGATTGATCTACCTGGCATTGCACGAGTACCTGTCAGAGGCCAACCTGACGACATTGCTGACCAGGTGAGGACTGTATATTTAATATATACATATATTTTCCCCTCTCTACTTGCCATTCTACACTTTATCATGTTTAAAACAACTGAGAGCAATGTTTTATTGGCAACATTACTTTTTATTTGGAAAAAACATGGCTAATATCACCTTACAGTTTTTCTCGATTGCCTCCACACAAGTTCTGGTACTTCACACACAATTCTCGGAACATCTCACCCATTTCCCAACTCCCCTAACCAATGTCACTGAACACTAAACACAATTCCTTATTTACACTTACATTTCAGTTTTAAAACACACTCTTTTCAAACCACTACACACAATTTTCTGGATTACACACAATTTTCATGAAGAAAAACCCTGGTTGTCGCATTGAACACACTGCCATTCAAAATACTAAAATCAACTGCCACCCTATGTTCACTTCCTCATCACATGGGCAGACTCTCTTCATTCCGGTTTACAATCTGAAATCATCATCCCATAAGGACACACATTGCATGTGATATTGCTGAAAACATGAGTGGATGCAGTGAGAAAACACATTGGTTTAGTTTTTGAACTCCAAAAGATGTTATACAAGAGATCACTTTCATGTGGTTACCCAATATTTTACAATAAATTAGTACATTTTTAAAAAATGTCAGAAAAATATGTAAAATATATTTTTTTGCCACACATTTGTGTACTCCGAGTCTAAAAACAATATTTCAGTATTTTACTACAGAAAAATACCCTCTTTAGTGAGTAGAACAGTGAAGAAATTAAGTTTCTACTGTGTGTCAAGTTGAGTATAGAGTTTTACCTTGTGCATATTAGTGTTCAATGGTTCACATAAGAGTGTATTGAAATGACTGCTTGTGTGTGCCATTTGAGAACAAAATGAGGTTTTTAGAAGAGAGTACATTGTTTTGAGACAAGACATGCATTTTTCAGAGGAAGTGAAGAGTTCTGCCCGTTGCGTGTGAGGTTTGGAGATTTGTGTGTAGAGTTCTGAGAATTCGAGAACTGATTCAGAAAATTGTGTGTAAGCAATCGAGAAAAACTGTAAAATGACAACATTTTTAATGCATTTTTAACCTTCTCACCAAATTTCCTGTTATGAAAAATTAAAAACTGTTTGCGATACGTGCACAACCTTTGCGATGTGTTTATCGCAAGCCGTGATATCGCGATATCGATACATTTTCGATATATCATGCAGCCCTAGTACTGTATGTCATTCGATTCTTTCAAATCAAAGGAACCTTGTGTATGGGGTCTTCTCAACTCCTCAACTTGTATAGTAAAATAAAGTTTTTCAATTTAGATCAAAAGACTGATCTTGAGCTTCATTAAAAAGAGCGAAACCATCATCTTGGTGGTGGTCCCATGCAATGTTGACATAGCAACAACAGAAGCTCTGAAAATGGCCCAGGAAGTGGATCCAGAGGGGGAAAGAACTTTGGGTAATGGAGTTTTGTCTCGTTTTTGATAATGTAATGAATGATGCAGCATTATTTTACCATAATCAAACAGTATAAAATCATACCTATTAAATATTTTTTATATTTTTTTCATAGCGATTCTTACTAAGCCAGACCTTGTGGATCCTGGTGCAGAGCAAAATGTTTTGGATATTGTAGAGAATCGTGTTATCCCGCTGAGCAAAGGCTATATTGTTGTCAAGTGCCGCGGTCAGCAAGATATTCAGAACAGAACTCCTCTGGCTGAGGCTACCAGGAAGGAGAGAGAATTCTTCGAGGACCACAAATACTTCAAGTAGGTCGAAGGAATGAGGGAGTTGAAAACAAAATGTGTGACAATACAGATATATAGGCTAGATCTCAAATGGTGCACTTGTGCACTTCGGGCACTACAGTATCTTTCAATGCGTAACTAATATGGCATACACACTGAAACATGAACACTGAAGTGCACAAGTGCACCATTTGAGATTCAGCAATGGTGTAAGGAAAATCTGTCAAATTACTGTACTATGTATTGTAGATCAGAGATTCTTTAAGTATAGAGATATGCCAACATAATAGGTTTCTATGGGCAACTAACGCGACCAGGTTCCGGTCTGCCTAAAGGGGTGTGTCATAATACTCCTACAATTGAATAGAACAGTCCTTAGGTCTGCCTAGGTCTGCCTAAGGGGGTCCATAATAGAACCAGGAAACAATGGGCCAATGGAATCTCTCTCTCTCTACTCTCTCTGTTGTAGACGTCTTCTGAATGAGGAGAGATGTGCATTCTATGTATTGTAGATCAGAGATTCTTTAAGTATAGAGAAATGCCAACATAATAGGTTTACTATGTATTGTAGACGTCTTCTGAATGAGGAGAGAGCCACAACTTCTTTAAGTATAGAGATATGCCAACATAATAGTAATACTATGTATTGTAGACGTCTTCTGAATGAGGAGAGAGCCACAACTCAGTCTTTAAGTATAGAGATATGAATAGTAATAATATGTATTGTAGTAGTAAATGAATAAATAGTGAATAGTAATAATATGTATTGTAGACGTCTTCTGAATGAGGAGAGAGCCACAACTCAGTGCCTTGCCACCAAGCTGAGCCAGGACCTGATTGAGCACATCAAGGTGAGTCCTATGTTCCCCGGGTCCCTAGCACATCAAGGTGAGTCCAGTGTGTTTTATTGTCTGTGTCTAAATCTTGTCATACATCAGTGTGTTTTGTTTTTATAACAGATGTGTTTTCACAATGACACTCTGAGATTTTACTTTTGAACAAAGTGTCTTGTGTATGAAATTGTGTGTAGACAGCTGGAGTCTGTGTGTTGCGTAAAGGAGCAAGTGCCTTGCTAAACTGGTATGAAAGTGTAATGCTTACTTTTGTTTAAAGTCAAGCAATAAGTGTTTATGCACAAACAACTTAACGATATGCTACTTTGGTTTAAGCATATGCCTATAGTGTTTAAGCAGTAGGCAAAAACTGTAGTCAAGTCAAGTCAAGTTGGTTTTATGGTCAAATTCTTTACATGCACTGGTCATACAAAGAATTTTAAATTACGTTTCTTGCTTTCCCATGCAGACATAGACTAATCTAGGTAAGGACATAGACAGTATAGACATAGACAGTACTCATACATGGACATAAGACAGTATGGACATAGACAGTGCTCATATAGACATTTAAAGTGCAAGACTGGACAACAGAAGACTTGTAGAGAACATACATTAAGAGGAGGTATTTTGTTGTGCTTTTTCTAAAAGTCCTTTATAGCGTTCTGACATAGTTATACTTTTTAGTAGCATTTGAAGAAAAATAAATATTAAAATAGGTCTATCAAGTACACCAGCTGCAGTGTGTGTGTGTGTGTGTGTGTGTGTGTGTGTGTGTGTGTGTGTGTGTGTGTGTGTGTGTGTGTGTGTGTGTGTGTGTGTGTGTGTGTGTGTGTGTGTGGTGTGTGTGTGTGTGTGTGTGTGTTTGTGTGTGTGTGTGTGTGTGTGTGTGTGTGTGTGTGTGTGTTTGTGTTTGTGTTTGTGTGTGTGTTTAGTGCAGATAGAAAGTGCAGTGTGCGTCTGTGTGTGTGTGTGTGTGTGTGTGTGTGTGTGTGTGTGTGTGTGTGTGTGTGTGTGTGTGTGTGTGTGTGTGTGTGTGTGTGTGTGTGTGTGTGTGTGTGTGTGTGAGTGTGCATGTGCATGTTTTGAGTTAGTGCAGGTTGAAAGTTCAGTCACAGATGTAGTAGTGCAGGTGGAATGTTCAGTCGCAGATATGGTTTACCTCATTTTCAAACGGGGTCATCCCTATGTTCCCCTTTTTTCAAAAAAGGGTTCTATGTTCCCCACTGCTTCCAAGTAGACTGCTGCCGCATGGCAAAGAGCACGTTGTTGTTGCATCTCTGAGGTTAGGATTAGGGACAGTTTTGGTAAGGGCACAAATTAAAAACTCAGAAGCATTGCATTTCCGACAGGTTAGGTTTAGGGATGGTTTTGGGAAGGGCACAGTTTGAAAACTCGGAAACACACAATGCGGGGAACTTAGGACCCTATGTTCCCCGTCGCTCACAAGTAGACTGCTGCCGCATGGCATAGCACAGGTTGCTGTTGCACCTCTGACAGGTTAGGTTTAGAGATAGTTTTGGTCAGGGCGCAAATTCACAACTCAGAAACATTGCATTACTGACAGGTTAGGTTTAGGGATGGTTTTGGGAAGGACACAATTAGAAAACTCGGAAACATACCAGGCGGGGAACATAGAACCCTTTTTTTTTTTTTTAGAAAAAGGGTCCTAAGTTCCCCGGTCCCTAACAAAGACAGGGGAACATAGGACCTGGGGAAGATGGGACCCGGGGAACATAGGTACGCTCCCTTTCAAACAATCCAAATATTCTTTTCGGACTTTATTTTAAAATCTCACAAGTGACGTGCTTCCCATAACAAAGGGGAATGAGCTAACCATGCTAGTCGTGAGCTAACTATGCTAGTCGTAAAATATCCGACTGTGGTACAAACGTCCACTCCCAACTTTTGTAAAAATCCGAATGTCTTACGATCCTACAGTATGCTTTCGAATTCAGCCATTCCAATTGTAATAAACTAAAAATAAACTCAGCTAATCAGAAAGAAACAGTGTGTGTATGCTTTATTTAGTGACCTGAATCATGCATTGGTGTGTGTGTGTGTGTGTGTGTGTGTGTGTGTGTGTGTGTGTGTGTGTGTGTGTGTGTGTGTGTGTGTGTGTGTGTGTGTGTGTGTGTGTGTGTGTGTGTGTGTGTGTGTGTTTGCAGAAAGTGCTACCAGCATTGTCAGAGCAAATTAACCAGGAGCTCTTTGAGTCCAGAAGGTCACTAAGTGAATGCATTGATGGCCCACCAAAGGAACCTGCTGAGAGGAGAACCTACCTGATCAAGGTATCAGAAAAGTCTGCCTGGCCACAGGACCAAAGGGGTCAGTCGTCAAGAAAAGAGGGGGCCCAGGGGGGGGGTCCCCATTACATTGTATGTATTGAGTTCAAGGCCTTTCAGATGACTTTTGTCCCAGGCCCAGCCAAAGTTGTCAGAGGCCCTGACACTATGTGTGAGCTTGTGTAACTAACCAGGGCTTGACACTGGCACCTGCCAACCGGCCAAAGAAATGCTGGTAAAACTTGAAAGCTACAGCTAATTTAAAGCTTTAGTACTTTATCTACTGAGGTTAGATGTAAAGTGTCATGATAAAGAAAAAAAGAAACAACATCGTTTTCTTGGCTAGTAGTACAGCTGAATGGCTAGTGACTTGGGAAAACCACTAGCCACAATGGCCAGCAAGTAAAAATGTCAAGCCCTGTAACTAACAGAGGTGTTTCTTCACAGAGGTTAATGTTATTCACTGGGAAGATTACCAACTTAACTGCTGGTGAGGTGGTAATTGGGGAAAAAACCTGTTTGTGATCCTGCGTCACCACTTCCAGGAATGGAGCGATAGACTCCAAAGCAGTCGGGAGCCATGTAAGTCATGCAATTAGGGGTGGGCGGTATGGCCAAAAATGTATACCTCGGCATAATTTTAGCCACGGTATATATCACGGTATTTTACATTTGTGTAAAATTTAAGCATTCCGTTGCAAAATGTCCAAAACACCTTTTTTAACTTTTGCATTTGCAATTTTTTTTTTACATTTGCATTTTTGGAATGTGTGTGACTTCTTCCATTCAAATATTTTGAAAACAAACAAAAACTATGTAAAGTTGCATTCCCCACTGTGTCATGCAACACGTTACTCGTAATCAAACATTTCTTGTATTCCTATTGGCTGTGCCTTTTAAAGTGGGAACATTGTTGGTTCAAATTGTCTAGTTTGTTACTTGCTATGACACGATTAAAAGCTACAGTATGTGGAACCGAATTGTTGTCTAGGACTCAAATGTGAATAAAATAGGGCTGGGTCTCAATGAAAATTTTTAATCAAATTAATCTTTAGGCTTTGAAATTAATTAATCGAATCAATCACATTTTAATCGCATTTGAATATCTGACTTGAGAACAGTAAAAAAAAAAAAATCACATGGATTTTGCCTAATGACAATATGTAAGCTTAAAGTGTACCTCCGGGATTTTGGACATCAGACCTCATTTCCGAGTCAGCCAGGGTGTAAACAATGTGTCCAGAACGTTTTTTTCACATTCCATGCAGTCCTTGTGAATTCTCATATCCATGTTGCTAAGCTAGCGCAAGTGAACGGCAATTGGTAGCCTGCCCCCAAAAATAGTCTTATTATTTAATAATCCCGTTTAAACAACATTCAAAACAAAACCGTTATTATGCCATACTGCAAGTGTAAATGTTTGTCTTAGTAGAATGAAGTTTGAAATTAAACCAACCTTGCACTGCGTGGATTTTGCCATGTTGAGAGACTATTTTCTCGGGGTCGGCGGAATTTTACTTTGCTCTCTTCAGTTGTGATGTAGCCCACCCACCCACTTCAGGGAGCCGCAAGAGACATTGCAAATCAAGGCTAGTTCTACAACTGCTTTCGGATCGAATAGTGGATTAAAACCCAACGACATCGCACCATGGTATATCATTGTGTACGTATATACCAACTGCAATAATAAAGCCCACAGATGGGTATCGGCAAGTTTCCATTGGTTTCCAGTGAAAGATGTTGAAAGAACCAAACTCTGGCTCCTGGCTGCAGGGCTACATCAACACACCGATGGAGACGCTCCGTAGGCTACCCCGGTGCTTTGCAGTGACCATTTCAGTCCTGACGACTTAAAAGTCCTTCTCGAAGTCTAATACCTACACGGAAAACTCTAAAAGTGTCCGCGGTGCCAACCGCATTCCCAGATCTACATTTTGTGGCGCGCACCAACAGTCTCCGAAGAACAGGTTTGCTATGCTTTCTGCTTCTATGATGGTTCTGCTATGATCCCAGTGGTATAATGGCTTCGCCTACGTTAGCCAAAACTTGGGCTAGAAGTTACCCTTTTGGATTGGCATGTTGTAATGCTTTACTGTTATTTTGTGTAATTGCTGTGACAAATGGCATTAGACATGACTTGCCGTATTCCTGGACTCATAAGTTACACAACGCTATGTGATCTGGCTTGACATTGTGGAATATGTCACTCGTAACTCTAGTTGTTATTACATGGAATGTTTTTTGAGACGAGATGTAATGGAAGGATGAAAGGGATTTAGAAGAGATGGGTGCACTGTTCTGTTAGCCAACATCTAATGCTCTGTAGACACACGGGTCATCTAGTAACAACCAAACATTGTCATGGCATATTCAATGTTACGAAAGGTTGACGAAGTCGGACAGAAAGCTTTACTCTTGGTGTTTGCGAGCGAGGTCAGGGAGAGGGGAATAACGTTCACTTTTGCAAACTTTTTGGATTATTGGATTATTTGTTATTTTGTGTAATTGCTATAACAAATGGCATTAGAAATGATTTGCCGTATGGACTCATACGTTACGCAACGCTATGTGATCTGGCTTGACATTGTGAAATATGTCACTCGTAGCTCTAGTTATTATTACATGGAATGTTTTTTGAGACGAGATGGAATGGGAGGATGAAAGGGAGAAGAGTGTGCGTTCTGTTCGCCAACATGCTGTGTAGACACACGGGTCATCTAGTAACAACCAAACATTGTTATGGCATATGTTTCAATGTTACGAAAGGTTGACAAAGTCGGACAGAAAGCATTACTCTTGATGTTTGCGAGCGACGTCAGGGAGAGGGGAAAACCGTTCAGTTTTACAAACTTCAAAGATGTTGGAGCTCGCTCTATGGAAAAGTTATGGATGTGTAAAACGAAGCCAGGATTTGTACTAGGAATATCACTCCGCGGCTGTCAAGCTTTCAAATCAGGGAACACAACTTGTTGATGGTGATCAAACATGATTGCAATGTTGGTTTAATTTCAAACTTCATTCTATCAAGACAAGTATTTACACTTGCAGTCTGGCATAATAATGGGGTTGTTTTGAAAGTTGTTGCAACTGGATAAGACTATTTTTGGGGGCAGGCTACTCATTGCCATTCACTTGCGCTAGCTTAGCAACATGGATATGAGAATTCACAAGGACTGCATGGAATGTGAAAAAAACATTCTGGACACATTGTTTACACCCTGGCTGACTCGGAAATGAGGTCTGGTGTCCAAAATCCCGGAGGTACACTTTAACCCTAGTCAGTCTGGGCTTTTTTGGCATTCCTGGGCCTGGGGGGGGGGGGGCTTTTTTGACCCCCCCTCATAACTCATGAACGAAATACAGTATGACCACCAAACTTTGGGGAGATGATCTACATATGGACATCTATGAATGAAATAATTTTTGTGTCCTTATCTGGTATTATGATGTCATTATGACATCTTCTCATTATAATGCCCAAAATCTCGCCATAATGTATTTTCCATCAAATTTAGGTAATGCACTTATGTAACAGGTTGGACTTTTCGGGGAGGGTGCAATGACTGATCCGGGACCATAGAGGAGCTGTGGCGCTTAGGGATAGGAAGTGCCCGGTCAGAAATGATGGCTTCCTTTAAAAAGAGGAAGTTGGAGGTGCCGGGCCTCTTTGGTCTCCATTGTGAAGGGGGTAAAGTTGGTGGGGCTAAAAGTGCCTGCACCAACTTTGATGTTGTATAATTCCTTAACGACTTAAGCTAAGACTACGAAACTTCTGATGGTAAACAGACTGCTGAAACTGAGGATAGTTTTCTCTTCTTTTAAAACATTTTAAAAGAAGAGAAAACTCTTCTCAGTTTAAGCAAGCTGTTCACCATCAGGCATAATATTGTCATCAACTGGTCTAATCCAAAACTATCATAGCTATATTATACTGTAGTGCGATTAAAATGAGTTAATTTTTTTAATCGTATTAATTTTTGTGTGATTAATTAATCGAAATGAATGCATTAATGTCCCAGCCCTAGAATAAAAGATACGGAAATGGAAGAAAAATCTTTAATGTTACTGTTTTAAAACATTGAAAGAAAGGAGATTACTATCTAAACTGGTGGGTGAAGTGAAAATTACTTGGTGATATACCTGTATTATTATTATTTGCAATGATTATTATTATTGATTGACTGAGAATTTTCTTCTTACAAAATAGATGCCATGATAGTGGAAAATGTGAAGCAGCAGTACGATGAGAGGTTCAGAGCTGAAGAACTTCCGGCTTCAGCAACTACAAGGTGAGAACTTCCGGCTTCAGCAACTACAAAGTGTTCGAGATGGTGGTCCAGGAACTGGTGATCATACTACACGGTCCTACTCTAAACATTTTGAGCGACGTCAGAAGTAATTATGAACAGATTTGATGACCCATTGGAGATCATTGAGTTGAAAAAAAAGAAAAGGGAGGGGGGGGGGCGCACCTTGCATACATTTTTTTCTTCTTTTTTTTGTGCACAGACGCGTTTCGGCATGTGCCTTCCTTAGTACAACACTGAAGAAGGCACACGCGGAAACGTGTCTGTGCACAAAAATAAAGAAGAAAAAAATGTATGCAAGGTGCGCCCCTCTTTTCTTTTTTTGATTCTAAGTATCTATTTGGGACAGCACCCTCAAAAGTTATCAAGAAACCTGAGTGAAGCCTGCTACCAACCTGATTTAGATCATTGAGTTGATGATTTTAGCAATTGAACACTAAAATAAATAGATTGTGAAATCTATAATCATGAGCAATGGATTCATCCAAGGAATATAAGGTACATTTTGCCTCCTGGTTCACAATCATAACATGAAATAAAATATCTTTTTTTTTCTAGAAACTATTCAGGAGCAGCTCACTGATGTCTCAGAAGAGTGCTTTTCAAACTACCCTAACCTTCGCTGTATTGCTATGGTACGTATGACTGTGTAGGCTACCCTAACCTTCATTGCATTGCTATGGTATGCAGCCCCGCCGACAGGGGGGGACAAAAGGGCTTTTTGTCCCGGGCCCTGGGATAGGGGGGCCCAGAACTGGGCCCTCATTAAGTTTGTGATTAATGGTTCTAATTAATTTCAAAATAAGATGGTTTTTCAGAGAGGGAGATTGCGCTATATTTACATTAAATAAATGATGCAGATATTTTGCCTTTCCTGCCCTTAAAAATTATCAAGAACCCCCACCTCCCCCACCCCCAGTGCACAAATGGTTTGGTCGGTCATTACGAGAAAGAAAAAAACGGCTTCAACTTAACGCGGCTCGTGCCAATTTGCCAAGGTGTCTGAAGAAGCAGTCGTTCACCAGGAGGGCAGAAAATGAAGGATAGGAGAAAAATAGATGAAGACACCAGAAGCCCCAGGATTTCAGTAAAAAGTTCTTCAGATGATGCAGGTACTAACAATAGCAGAGAACACTAACAGAGCAAAAGTTTCCCTTCATAAACAGACACGCCCTGCACTGCAGCATTCATGTTTAAAACATGATCAGTCACACAGTCGCATCATTCTATAACCACAGCTTAGTAAAATTGTGTTTCAAATCTGACCATCTGTGACCTTAGCTAGGAATATGCACATTAGCCCCAATAGCCCCAATCGTA
This sequence comes from Engraulis encrasicolus, assembly GCF_034702125.1. Lineage (NCBI taxonomy): Eukaryota > Metazoa > Chordata > Actinopteri > Clupeiformes > Engraulidae > Engraulis > Engraulis encrasicolus. The sequence continues at coordinate 66,258 of NC_085862.1, read as the reverse complement.
ACATGATTGCGTCGCGCGCAAGGAGAGGGCAAGGGAGAACTTTTAAAGCTGCGCTATTATGCAACGCTATTTCGCTTAGCGCGTATAAATCCCGCTTAGCGCAAATGCTAACACTTTATCAACCTGTTAACTTTGTGGGGAGAAACAGTGTACATCCGTTTTGCATATACATTTCTGCAACTTGACTTGTTCCTGTGTTTGGCTATTCCTGGTGTGGGAAGGCTGACGTCTTGGTGTGCTGGTGGTGACAGTGAACTAGAGCTGATTCAGTCAGGCACATTCTGATGTGCAAGCCCTCAAATTGCTAAAGTAAATTACACGTACACTTGTGTTATTAATGATGTGAATCCTATTTATTTTGTTTCATTTTTAAATAAATGGTGGCAAAAATGCATGGATAATTGGATGGATAGATCATTTACTATGGAATTATTGTATGCGTCATTGATTTGTGAGGCTACTTTGATAATGTCGTTTCTTTTATAATGGGTAGGCCTTATAATATATAGCATATCACGTGAGAGTGGTGCTTCAGGCTGAAAGTGTAGTCTGGCCACCTGGTCTCTCTTGGGAAAAAATGGTCGTTCGGTGGTTGTTTTTTTTTTTTTTTTTTTTTGTGATCGGGGATCGGAAGGGGGGCCCATTGATATTTTTTTGTCCCGGCCCAGCCAAACCTGTCAGCAGCCCTGATTATGTATGACTGTGTAGGCTACCCTAACCTTCGCTGTATTGCTATGGTACGTATGACTGTGTAGGCTACCCTAACCTTCGCTGTATTGCTATGGTACGTATGACTGTGTAGGCTACCCTAACCTTCGCTGTATTGCTATGGTACGTATGACTGTGTAGGCTACCCTAACCTTCATTGCATTGCTATGGTACGTATGACTGTGTAGGCTACTATATAATAAGGTTAGCTGATTTGGGTTGGCGCAGAGACATCGTGATTAAAATAAATTAAAATGTCCAAATCATGACACAAGCTTTTGACTGCATTTTTGGTCATTTATATTCTTCACAGACCTCCCAAAATATTATGCATTGAAGTAAAAACTTATGACTCGAAGTATGACAAACGTAAAAACGTATGATTCGAAATCTGACAAATGTAAAAACGTATTTTTATCATTTGGAACTCGTAATATTATGTAATTTTACGCACTTGGTACTTAATGTGTTATCAGCATCTGTATTGAACAGCATTTACCACATTGAGTGCCAAATACATGTTTTGTAGATTGAGAGATTTGTGAGATTGGAATTTGCAAGCAGAGATTTGGCATGTTATATTGAATACATGAACATTAAACTGAATATTTGACTTTTCTGAATTTAATTAATTTCCATTCAAAATCATGCCATAATACGAATACTAGGTAGTGCCATTACCTTGAATTTCTTTGAATTTAACCTACACCACCCATTGAAAGTACATAGTACACCACCACCTAGTGTTCGTATTATGGCATTACTTTGAATTGAAATTCTTTCCATTCGGAATTTCGTACAAGCCTGCTGGGGACCAAGGGACCAAGGGAACATGACTGGGGACCAAGGGATCATGACTGGACAAATCTAACCTGAAACACTTGAAACCTGAAACACCAAGACTCAAGATTATTTTTATTTGCCCCGCAGGAAATTTGTCTTGGACATCACAAAGTTGCTGCATACAACCAAAGAATATACATCTCTAACAAGCAGCGACAGTCAGGTCTTTTATGGGAAACAATCAATAGGGGGCGTTTTGAGTCAGTTTTGAGTTTTTTCATTCCAGAATGGCGGCCGCGGCCGAAAATCATGGGGCCGAATGTTGCAATGGATGTTGTATTGGACGTTGTATTGTGTCGCTTCTTGTTAGATCCACCTTCTTTGATAGAACACATAACATAACTCCCAACACCTAACAAGAAACAACAAAACAATACAAAACAACACAACCAAAGGGGGCGCCGAGTGGCTGCTTTTATATACTACAATTAAATAAGCCTAAATAAATGACCCCATAAATCCCAAACCCAAAGCCCTTCAATACAATGCCAGATTGCTCAGCAATAAAAGCTTGTAGAGACACACGATTTTCACCCACTACCCACTTTCAAACGAGCCACATATTTCAGTGGCCCTATCACATCATTTGCTGTGGCTCTACAAAAAAACGTCAAAAAGAGTTTAGAACGTTGGTACTCTATGACATAATTCTGTAAGGACTGCCTGTATTCAATGTGTTAATAAACATGACCCATGTTTTTTCTTTAGTTCCTGTTCCAGATATTTGTAACGTGTTTGTACGTTTACCCAACTTCCTCATCCGTTGTTAAAGGGACACTGTGTGAGATTTTTAGTTGTTTATTTCCAGAATTCATGCTGCCCATTCACTGATGTTACCTTTTTCATGAATATTTACCACCACCATCTAATTCTAAGCATTCATTATGACAGGAAAATTTGCACTTTTCATACATGAAAAGGAGGATCTTCTCCATGGGCCGCCATTTAGAATTTCCAAAAATAGCCATTTTTAGCTGCAAAAATGACTCTGCTTGAACCATACTAGAAAATATTTATTACTCAGTAAACTTTCATGTAAAGATCAAATTTGACAATAGGTAGCCCAGTTTCAATGAGCATCATAGTTGCAGTACCTTTTTTGACCATTTCCTGCACAGTATACCTTTAATGGGTTCGTTTTCATTTAGAACAAGATAGAGCAGATCCAGTCAAAGCAGGAGGGCAGAGTGATGGAGAGAATCAAAGAGCAGTTTGAGATGGAGAAGCTGGTCTACACCCAAGACAGCATCTACAAAAGAACTCTCAAGGAGAATGACGAGAGTTTCAGTAACTCTGACACCTGGGATGATTATGACGAAAGAAACCGATACCCATGCAATCTCCAAGCATACTATGAGGTACATGAAAAAAGAGGATCATAGTCCAAATGTTACCACTATCTGTCCCTGCTCTGTGTCCTTCATCCTATAACAACTTTGAAAGTTGATCCTTGATAGTGTTGCACCGATATCAGTATCGGTGGATCAGTGGATCGGCACTAAAATGTTGGTATCGGTATCGGCGAGTACCAACAAATAGGGCACCGATACCATTTACAGATGCTTGTATGACACTTAAACAGCCTTGAAATTAGTTATTTCATAGAGGTATATAAAAAGTATAAAAAGTTTTGCTGGATTCACTTTGTATTAGTCTTTTTCCTGTTTCACAAAGGTAGGCAGCAGCCTGGCAAAGCCATGCAATGATTTTACATCCAAGTAGTATGCACTACAGCGCTTCATATATCTCAAATAAGGTGGTATCGGTATGGTATCGATATCGGCCGATACTGCACAGCCAGGTATCAGGTATCGTATCGGGGCCAAAAAATCGTATCGGTGCAACACTAATCCATGACTAACGCACCTTATTGACAACCTTGAGGCGGGAATACACTGTACGTATTGGGCTCCTGCTCACTCTGCACAAGGGAATTTCACGATTTAAAAAATTCACATCTCAGGACTCACATCCTCACACTATATGAGCCTACAGTCGGATGCTGTGCGAAAAAAACAGGCATGTTTTCCGCTTATCAATTAATCGTAAGTCGATTGATAAGGCTATCAACTAATGATTAATGAATTAATCGATAATTTGCATCCCTAATTCACAGCTGATTGTCACCGCCACTCTCTGTCTCTTCTCCAGATTGTGATCCAGCGTCTGGCCGACCAGATCCCCATGCTCATCCAGTTCTTCCTGCTGAAGGAGTCTGTGCGTGTGCTGTGCGAGGAGATGCTCGGCTTGATTGATGGGCTGGACTTGGAAGAGGCCCTGTGGGAGAACTCAGACGCCAGCCGACGTCGTAACAACCTGCAGAGCCGCATCGAGCGCCTCAGCCTGGTTCAGGGGAAGCTGAACCACTTCATCGGCCACTCTACGAAACCGGTGCCCTTTACATCCCTGCGATTAACCTAGATGAAAAATAGCTTTAAAATAGATTAGAATACATACAACTTGTATGTCCTAATACATTAATGTAAAAATAGCTTTAAAATAGATTAGAATACATACAACTTGTATGTCCTAATACATTAATGTCTTGGATAAATGTTGTAGTAAAACAGTAGATAAATATAGCTGCAAGCAGCAATGCGGGGCCAAGCAGTATGTCTGCATGTCCCAGCCTGAGTCGCAACGGAAGCAGAAAGTCCGCCTAAGTCGCCAAGGCAACCGAAAGAGCTGAGCAGGCAGAATGTCAGAGACACGCATAGTTATTTTTTACAAGCAGAAATATACCTCGAAATTTGATTTGTGACCTGCTGGTGGTGCTAGCGAGTGATCTGGAGACCTGAAAGTTCTTGTGGGGAGTCATGGGATAGCCAAGAATGTGTGTGACGATTCCCAAAAGATTCTGACCATGGGTTGCTGAGATATGAGCTCACTTCCTGTTTGGCGTCTGTGTGGAGGATTTTGATTGGCTGTTACGGCCAAACGGTACAAGATGTAATACAATCCCTATAGGGATCTCTTCAGAGTGCTCCAGAGATCATGTGTATCAAGTTTTGTGAAAATCAGACTAAATTTGAAGGATGAGGAGCCTTTTATTGATTTTCACCAAATCCAAAATGGCGGGCATTCTATTGTGGCGGATATGATGTCAGAGGGTGCGTTGGATTTGTCTTGGCCCAAGGAATTTAACAGTACTACCAGAATAAAAATTGAGCATTCGGTTCAAAAGTTATAGGCAGAAATGTAGCTAAAACTTTGACCAGCTGGTGGCGCTAGGGAGTTTGAGCTAGCGACCTGAATTTGTTTTTGGTGGGTCTAGGCATGGACAAGAATGTCTGTGACAATTTGCAGAAGATGGTGACCATGGGTTGCCAAGATATGACTTCACTTCCTGTTTGGCGACTTTTAGGCCGTTTTTGATTGGGTGTCACGGCCAAACGATAAAAGATATAAAAAATTGAAGGCAAAAGTTTTGTGAGGCTCAGTCCAGAGATGCTATATACCGATTTTCAGAAATAAATGTCAAAAATTGAGGGAGGACATAGGATTTTATTGATTTTCACCAAATCCAAAATGGCGGGCATTCTATTGTGGCGGATATGATGTCAGAGGGTGCGTTGGATTCGTCTTGGCCCAAGGATTTTAACAGTGCTACCAGAATAAAAATTGAGCATGCGGTTCAAAAGTTACAGGCAGAAATGTAGCTAAAACCTTGACCAGCTGGTGGCGCTAAAGAGTTTGAGCTAGCGACCTGAATTTTTTTTTGGTGGGTCATGGGACTGACAAGAATGACTGTGACAATTTGCAGAAGATGGTGACAATGGGTTCCCAAGATATGACTTCACTTCCTGTTTGGCGACGTTTAGGCTGCTTTTGATTGGCTGACGATGATGTCATAGGATCCGTTGGATTTGTCTTGGCCCAAGGATTTCAACGGTACCACCAGATTTAAAATGGAGCGTACGGTTCAAAAGTTACGGGCAGAAACATAGCTAAAAATTTGACCAGCTGGTGGCGCTAGAGAGTTTGAGCTAGCGACCTGAAATTTGTTTTGGTGGGTCATGGCATGGACAAGAATGTCTGTGACAATTTGCAGAAGATTGTGACCATGGGTTGCCAAGATATGACTTCACTTCCTGTTTGGCGACTTTTAGGCCGTTTTTGATTGGCTGTCACGGCCAAACGATACAAGATATAAAAAATTCAAGGCATAAGTTTTGTGCGGCTCAGTCCAGAGATGCTATATATCGATTTTCAGAAAAAAATGTCAAAAATTGAGGAAGAGATGGGTTTTTAGTGATTTTCACAAAATTCAAAATGGCGGGAAAACTATCCAGGCGGAAAATGACGTCATAGGGTGCGTTGGATTCGTCTCGGCCCAAGGATTCCAGGGATACCAAGTTTTTGAAAATTGGCCCAGCGGTTCAAAAGTTACAAGCAGAAATGTACCTGCAACTTTGGCCTGCTGGTGGCGCTAGAGGGTTGGGGCTGGGGACCTATAAATCGCTGTGGGTAATACTGACACGGTCCTGAACGCGTGTGCCAATTTTCAGCATTTTCGACCAGACGGTTCTATGGGCTGCCATAGACTCCCTAAGGAGAAACATGAATAATAATAATAACAATAATAAGAAACGGTAGAAACACTCTAAAGGGCTCTGCATACTTCACGTGCGCACTTTGTCGCGAGTGGCGCGAGAACCATTAATGACGTCATCACTTGCGACAGACTATTCATACTTCAAAAGCGCCTTGCTCGCATTGTCGGAAGTGCCCTCTGCTGTTCATGAGAGAAACGGCAGTTTTTTTTCGCAACTCGCAGCGTGAGTTCTACTGATGTATAAAATAGAAAGCCAAACACGGCTGCTGTAGGGCTACTGAACGTCTGACTTGTGACTTACCACATTGAAACATATATATTTTTTGTTGTAGCCTACATTGCCAGATCATTCCAAGACCATGTGAGAGCATTGTTCTGGCGGCAGAATTTATAAATAGATCGCCGAACACAACGTGCTTCTGAACAAAGTAAACAATTGTTTCACTGAACAACATTTAAGAGAGAAGATAAAATAACTCTCTATGACATTTTATTATCCTCAAAATGATGCAGGATCCATTCTGTAGTAGCCTACAGTAGTTGTAGCCTCTCTTCGCAACTCCTGCTTTGTCTGCCTACCTGCATGGTCGCTGGTGGCGCACGACAAGTTAGAAAAATCCTCGTGTGCACGACGTGGCGACACGCGCCGAATTTTGAGCTTACGACGGGGGGCGTGTCGAAATTTTAGGTCACGTGACGGCGCGCGCCATCGTCGTGAGTGAAGTATGAAGGAGACTAGCGCCACTCACGACTAGTATGAATCCCCCTTAAGGTGCCAGGCAGCTTCGCTGCTTGGCCCCTAAAAATATGTAAAACTGATTACTGTCCCCATGCTAAAACACCAAACTTATCGATGAAATATAATGAATAAAATCCTTAGAATGTAACACTTTTTACCCTTTTTTGTGTAATCCCATATCTTGTATTTAACATACATTTAAACACACAGAATTGGATATGCCACTTAAAATAATCATTTTAGTCATGTCCTCTAGTTTTCATGCATTTTTGTAAATCACAACAATGTGCAAATTGACCTTACATTGGCAGCATAACCTCCTGATTGCTACATTTCATGTTTTTTGACAAATAATTGCTGAAAACACATTCCTTTCAAATTAAATTTCCATTGAAATTCCCTCAGTCCTGTTACCAAAGTCATGTTCTCAACAGTTCATTCCTGTTACGAAAACATTGACGCATGTATGTTCATTTTGGAGTAATGTACAATTTATTTCAAGAAAACAACAGTCATTTTGTTGTAAATAAGGGACATTACAGGATGAAAACAGGTGGTGGTCCATCTTCATTTCAAAACTCTTGTTTAAATATCCTATTTATTTTGGTAACAGGACTGAGGATGGTACTTTTATAAGCTTTGTAATAAGACAAAAAACATTAGAGGTTTTAAGATGGCCCCATACCTTTTTCAAATAGGGAAATGTGTGAGATATTACATTCAGAGTTTTAAAAAATGGTAAAACTTTATTTTAGCATTACATCTATTAGCACTAATACATACAATGTTAATGCCTGTATACTGTATAAGTAATTTGTAGCTATAGATCGAGCCATGGTCTTGAGCAGAGTCGTATATTAAGAGAGCCTGGCCAACTATGGATCCGAATGTTTGAGCTATCCCGCTATGTTGATTGGTTCTGGGCTGGTCACATGTTTTATGGAGGCCATGTTTGCTCCCCATACTCCCAATAATGAGCATTATCAGATGTAAGAATTAACGCTTCACTATAATAGTATTACATTATTATTATGCCAAACTGTTGTGCATATGGCTGTTCTGCAGGACCGGGTCAGGAGAAAAAACAACATCGTTGAACACATCCTATGAGTTTTACTGTCTGCAATCACGTTTAATGCACTGCTGAGCACATCTCGGTTATTTTTAAACTACTACATCTCGATACAACGTGAAACTTTGCTGCAAGTATCACCAGGGTCCCTGTACATGAATCTGACCATTGTTGTGAATATTTATTTGTGTATATTACTTAAATATCGACATTGACTTTGGCCCTACCTAGTTGTCAACAACAACACGAAGGCAACGCGAGTCATGTAGGCTACTGTGCTGAAAGCCCCCTCTTTGAAGCAAACTCCTTCTATTCGAACAAAGTTGTTAACGTTTGTGTTGATATGTTGGGATCTAGATAATACTACAACCGAAGTTTGATAATCTATGAAGCCTTATTTGTATTTTTAATCCAGCGATTTTGACGGTATGCTGCCCATAGGGTTATACTGTAGAATCCTTGCGGGGAGCAAACATGGCGTCCATGATTCATGTTGGCCGGACTCTTAATATACGGCTCTGGTCTTGAGAAAGCTAGCCGAAGTGCTGGGGGAGTGCAGACAGGGAAGCAGAACACCATCGCTGGCAGAGCAACCCACCATCTTTGTCAACAGGCATGAGAATTCCTCACCTTTCGGCTAAATTCACCGTTTTGAAATCAAAATGGCATATAATTATGTAGCTAATAGATAAGTAAGGGTACAGTTAATAGTTAAGTAGCTATTAGGTCATATGTAACAAAGGGCCAAAATGAATACTTACTTAACCCTTTTACTGCCGTGGTCGCAAAATTGCAACGAGACGCGATAATGAATTTGTTATGCCGTGTAGTGCATTAATGAAAAGACACACACGGTCGCGTGGGTTTATGCTGAGACTTTATCGAAGAACTCCCTATCTTGTTACATGGTCCCTGAGGTAACCTACTGCCTGTTGCATTATGGGTAATGAAGTATATTTAAGCAACACATAACAACACATCTCCCCCCTTTAAGAAAAGAGATTATCTCTAACCCAACTAAGATTATGACTATATCCAATAACTAATGTACCTTGCATTACTTTACTCAAAATGCTCTCATTTAAACATTCACAATAAAACAATTATGAATTTTCTTTCAAACACACAACACATTTACAGTCTCTAGTGTTCAGCAACTTTCAATGAGTCTCTTGGGAGGCTGAACCGTGCGCTTTGGTCTGCACGGAGTCTTGGCAGGAGAGCTATGGACAGTTGCTGGCACTTCCGGTTCCACGGTATGCTCCAGGGTGTTGTCTCCGGCTTGTGGCATTGTGTCGGGCTGTTCCACCCCTGTCTGGCTTGACACTTGTGGTTTGAGATCGACACGATTCCTTCTCAGAGACCCTCCATGCTCTGTCTGAACTTCATAAGAGCGTGGTGCCACCTCTTTTTGCACTGAACCATGCAGATTCCAGATGCCTGTCACATGATCTCTGATTGTGACCTGTTCTCCGGGCCTCAAGACTCTCAGCTTCTTTGCTCTTTTGTCGTGATGCTGTTTTTGTTTCACTTTGTCTTTTTCTTTGTCAATTTTGATTTTGTGTGCTCCTTTTGGTGTCAAGAGATTCTCATGGATTGGCAGATTGGTTCTCAAGCGTCGTCCCATTAGCATTTGGGCTGGGGACAGTCCGTTCTGCAGTGGCGCACTCCTGTAGATCATCAGGCTGCGATGAAAGTCTTCATTTCCATCGTGCGCTTTCTTCATGAGACCTTTGACAATTTTGACTGAGCTCTCTGCAAGGCCATTGGACCTGGGATAATGTGGGCTAGATGTAATGTGCTTAAAACCCCATTCCTTTGCGAAGTCAGCAAATTCTTTGCTTGAAAATTGCGGACCATTATCCGAGACCAGGTCGCAGGGGACTCCATGTCTTGCAAATACAGTCTTAAGGAATGCAATGACTGCCTTGCTGGATGTTGTTTGCAAGGTCGCGACCTCAGGGTAGTTTGAGAAGTAATCTGTCACGACGATATGGCTCTTTCCATGGCAGTCGAACAGATCCGCTCCTACTCTGTAGAATGGTCTTTCTGGCACAGGGTAAGTCATAAGTGGTTCTGCCTGCTGTTTGGATCGGTAAGGCAGGCACACTTCGCATTTGGCTGTGAGCAGGCCAATCTCTCGATTCATTCCCGGCCAATACATGACTTCACGAGCTCTGCGTTTACACTTTTCTTCCCCCAGGTGCCCTTCATGTATCTTCCTGAGCATTTCTTTTTGCATTGAAGACGGAATCACAAACCGGTTGCCCTTGAACACAATGTTGTCGACCTCCGTCAGCTCTGTTTTGTAGGTCCAGTAATCTTGAACTCGCCGTGGACAGTCGCTTTTGCGCTCAGGCCATCCTTGTTTGATTATCCTCCTGAGTTCTGTCAATGTTTCATCCTTTTCTGTTTCTTGTTTGAGTTGTTCTGTTTTTTCACTTGACACAGGAAGTGACGTCATGATCATGTCAACATATGCTTGTATGTCTGCACATTTTTCTTTGTCTGCTTTCTCATGTTTGTCAACAGCCCGTGACAGTGTATCCGCTGCATACATGTATTTTCCTGGTGTATATGTCAAATTCACGTCGTATTTCTGCAGTCGTATTAACATACGCTGTATTCTCAGAGGACAGTCAGTCAATGGCTTGGACATGATTGCGACCAATGGTTTATGGTCTGTCTCCGCTTCTACAGTCTGCCCATATACATATTGGTGGAAACGTTCACATGCATACGTCGTGGCCAGCAACTCTTTCTCGATTTGCGCATAATTGACCTCAGCGCTGGTGAGGGCTCTCGACGCATAGGCCACTGGTTGCCATGTTTCCTCATGCAACTGTAGAAGGACGGCTCCTAAGCCATACTGCGAAGCATCTGCTGAGATTCTTGTCTCTCGTTTGGGATCGTAGAACCTAAGCACTGGCTCTGAGATGAGAATCTTTTTCAGGTTCTGAAAGCACTCCTCTTGCTGCTTTAGCCACATCCACTCATTTTTCTGCTCCAGCAGCATCCTGAGTGGAGCCGAAATGGCAGACAGCTGGGGTATAAACTTGGCTAGGTACGTGACCATTCCTAAGAACCGCCTCACCTCGTCCTTGTTCTGGGGCCTTTCCATATTTGCTATGGCTGAAGTCTTCCTCGGATCAGGACTCACCCCTTTCTCTGACACAACATCTCCGATGAACGTCAGTGACTTGACTGCAAATTCACATTTGTCTCTGTTTAGCTTCAGATTGACACTTCGTGTACGCTCAAGCACTTGTCGTAGCCTTGTGTCATGTTCCTCTTTTGTGGATCCCCACACGATCACGTCATCCATCATGGTTGTGACTCCTGGAATGTGCTCGAATATTGTGTGAATAGTCTTGTGATAGACCTCTGGAGCAGATAGGATACCATATGGAAGACGGAGGAATCTGTATCTTCCTTCTGGCGTGTTGAATGTACAGAGTCTTGAACTAGCATCGTCAAGCTTCATCTGCCAAAACCCCGAAGAAGCATCGAGTTTACTGAACCACTTGGCTCCTGCGAACTGAGACATAATCTCCTCACGGGTTGGCAACTTGAAATGCTCTCGTTTGACTGCTTTATTCAGATCTCTGGGATCCAGACATATGCGTAATGCACCATTTTTCTTCTGTACAATGACAAGGGAACTAACCCAATCTGTCGGTTCGTTGATTTTCTGTATGACATTCAGCTTTTCCATTCTTGCTAATTCTTCTTTCAATTTTTCTCTGAGTGCAAACGGAACCTTTCGGCATGCGTGAACTACTGGTGCTACTGTGTCATCCACGTGTATTTTGTGTTCACCTGGTAAGCAGCCTAGCCCCTCGAAGACATCCTTGAACTCTGTCATTAAAGTGTCTTGATCACTCTTGTCTGTGTCTGTGTTCTGTTTGTCTGCTGTCTGAGACGCCACCATGAACACTCTTCTCACTAGATTGAGTTTTTCACATGCTGTTACACCAAGAATTGGTTGCACTTTCTTTTCAACAATCAGCAACTGTGCCTTTAACATCTGGCTTTTGTGTTTAAATGTAGCTATGCAGCTGCCTTTAACGGGCACACTTTCTCCGGTGTAGCCTGTCACTTTCATTTTCACTGGATGTATCTTGCTTTTTATTTTCAGCGTTTTGTAATCAGCAAATGACAACAAGTTCACTTGTGCTCCAGTATCCAACTTAAATGGAATTATTGTCTCATTTACAGTCACTGGGACAATCCATTCTTCTTTTTCAGCATGGGATGCCTGCACTACATCTACGAAAAACTCATCTGGTTCCTCGTCCACTGTATGCACTTTTTTCTTAGTGTCGGCTGTGCAGCATTTTGCATAGTGGTTTCTTTTTCCACAATTATTGCATAATTTCCCATAAGCTGGACATGCCCTTGGCGCGTGACTGCCTCCACATTTCTGACAACTTCCATTCTCCATTTTGTCTTTATTTTGTTTATTTTGGCGCTTCTTGTGCTGCTCTTTTGTTCTTACTGCATGCACCGCCGCCATTTCTGTTTTAGCCAACTCTTTGACTTGCTCGCGTGAGCATTGTGATGCTCTACACAGGTCTACTGCTTTATCCAAAGTCAGATCTTTCTCTCTTAGCAATCTCTCTCTCAGGCCATTATCTTTAATTCCACAAACAATGCGATCCTTTATTAGTGAATCTCTCAGTGCACCGAAATCGCATGTCTTGCTTAAAGTATACAATTCTGCCAGGTACAGATCGAAAGCATTGCCAGGCTTTTGGTCACAGGAAAAGAACTTGTATCTCTCAAACGTTATGTTTTTGGTAGGCACAAAGTACTCTTCAAATTTCTTTAACAACGCAGGTAGTTTCAGATCAGCAGCTGCAATTTGGAAACTGTTATAGATATCCAACGCATCTTCCCCAATTACATGCAGAAAGATTTGAGCTTGCAATTTCTCATCCCCTTGTCCTGCTCCGCTAGCAGCTAGATATATTTCAAATCTCTGCTTGAATCTTTTCCAATTATCTGCGAGATTTCCACTAAACTGCATGGGTGAGGGTGGACTTAGCTTATCCATGACTGGAGTGGGTCTCCTTTCCGTCCGTACAGCCGACGAATTTTGCGGTGGTTGTGCCACTGGCTCTGGCGGCACTTCTTCTCTGTGTTCGCCGAGTTCTCCCTGGCTTTCCTCGCCGCTAGTGCTGCTGCTGTTCTCCTCTGCCGCTAGCATTGCACATCTCGTTTTTGGGCTTTTAGACGCGACCTCACGGCTCAAAACTTTCTCACTCGTCACCGAAACTCATCTTCTTTCTTATCTTTTTAAAGTTTTTCACTATCTGACACCATGTTATGCCGTGTAGTGCATTAATGAAAAGACACACACGGTCGCGTGGGTTTATGCTGAGACTTTATCGAAGAACTCCCTATCTTGTTACATGGTCCCTGAGGTAACCTACTGCCTGTTGCATTATGGGTAATGAAGTATATTTAAGCAACACATAACAACACAGAATTAAAAAGCCTGCTGCGTGATATAGAGTGTGTAATACTGTTCAAACTCCAGTCCACTGGGTGGCGGACATGTTCAACTTCATTTCTAGCTCAGAATGACGTATGCCTCCAATGTGTTTTTTTCGAGGAAACCGCATTCACTCGTGTTGGATTTGGCGGAGCTAAGCGAGATAACAGCGTCTGACGAGCTAGCGGTTTTTAGTGAACTATATAGCGGATTACGGTGAAATCAAGTAAAATGGCAAAACGTACGATGTCCAGGGATGATGTGCTGGGGGTATTGTTTGCTGATCCAGATTCTGAGGCGGAATTTATGCCTTCAGATGATGACATGTCCTTCAGTGATCTGAGTACTCCTCCTGGCTCGCCTACGACAGAGTCTGTGGTTGATCAATGTAATGCACAAGCACGACCAAACACTCCCGACATCGAAAATGATGTTGGCCCAAATACTGATAATGGTAGTGGTAATGTCGATGTACGTGTGGAGGTTGGGGGACGTGGTGGTAGCGGCAGTGCACGCGGCGTAAACCGGGCTGGTGAAGGGCTTGGCGCTAGGACCTTTTACCGCACCGGCAGCCACGCTGTGCCTGCTCATGGGGAGGTTTTGCAGGATGCGAGTGGAGGAGATGTTGGGGCGGGTGGAAGAGGTAAACGGGGTCGGAGTATGACTCGAGGAAGTAGTCGTGTTAGAGAGGATGGGGCTTCTTTCACCCGTGAGAGGCGGCCAGCGGGCATGAAGGCTAACAGGGGAGGGAGAGGTGGTTCTTACGCAGCCCCTGCTACACGCGGAGCAGGCGGCCGTAGGAGAGGGAGAGGGAGGAGGGGCTTTACCTCTGCTACAGCCACCACGGCTCCGCTTGTAGTAGAAGCTGACAATGAGGGATGGGAGCTACTGGGCAATGTCGGCGAGACGCGTAATGGTAATTGGATAAAAAGTTTCGACGAACCGATTGGATACAAGGGTGAAAAAGTGAACGATTCGGCCCTAGATTTCCTGTCACTGTTTCTAGACGACGCATTTTGGAATGTGCTTACAGTCGAAACAAACAGATATGCGCAGCAATTTTTAGCCTCCCATGAGCTCCTGCCAAGTTCGAGGTTTCATGGCTGGTATGACGTGACAGTCCCAGAAATGAAAGCCTTTATCGCTCTCCACTTGAGCATGGGTCTGGTGGAGAAGCACGAGATTAGCGATTACTGGGGCGAATTTGAAACGACACAAACACCTGGATTTGGAAAAGTAATGTCTAGAAATAGATTCCAAATTATTTTATCTTTCCTCCACTTCACCAACAACAACAATTACATTGAGAGGGGGCAGCCAGGGTATGACCGAATTTTCAAGGTGCGGCCAATTATTGACATTGTCATCCCAAAATTCTCTGCTGTGTATGGGCCACGCAAACAGCTGTCATTGGACGAGATGACAATAGCTTTCAAGGGGAGGTCCACTCTGAAGCTGTACAACCCCAACAAGCCAGACAAATATGGGTACAAAGTATTTGTCTTGAGCGAGGCCAAGTCAGGCTATGTGCTGGAATGGTCCATGTACACTGGCCCAAATGCTGACGCACATGAGATAGGTGCATCCCATCTCATTGTGCGTAAGCTAATGGCCCCACACACAGGAAAAGGCCATGAAGTGTACATGGACAGCTATTACACCTCACCAGCCATAGCAACTGAGTTGGCCAGCCGAGACACTGGCTTGTGTGGGACTGTCAGCAGTCAGAGAAGAGGCATGCCCAAGGCCCTGCGACCTGCTGTGTTGCCCCTGAGAAAAGGTGATGACCCTGTGTTCATGCAAAAAGGCAAAATGTTGGCATGTGCCTGGCATGACACAAAGCGTCTCACCATGCTCTCCACGGTGCACGACAACACCTGTACCAGAAAGCGCATTCGCACCAAACACAGCGCAACTGGTTACAGGGACATTAGCAGGCCTGTCTGTGTGGACCAATACAATTCTTTTATGGGTGGAGTCGACACAGCTGACCAGAGAATGAAAACTTACCTTTTCCCACACAGATCCAGGAAATGGTACAATCGCATTTTCAATGCTATTATGAGCATCTGCATGGTCAATGCTCACATTCTCTACAGCCAGTGTATTGCTACTCCACAAAAGACCATGAAGGCTTTTGTGGAGGACGTTGTCACTGGAATGCTGGAAGGGTGGAGTAAGACAGAGGGAAACAAGGGGGGCAGGCCTTCAGTGGACGGAGGGGAAATGCCACGCAGGCTGACAGAGCGGCACTTTCTGAGAAATGCTGATGACCGTCCAGACTGTGTCGTGTGCTCAGATCGCACCCGCCCTAAAGGCCGCCACCAAACAAAGTACAGGTGCATTCAGTGTGGAGTGGGTCTGTGTGCTGTCCCCTGCAACGAGAGATACCACACACTGAAAAATTTCAAACAATGTCACCTGGATATGTAGGCAGGGGACAGCACAGAGACCCCCCCCCCCCCCCCTCTCTCTCTCTCTCTTCCCTGACTGACACGGCCACACACACACGCAGTACACACACACACACACACACACGCACACACACACACACACACACACACACACACACACACACACACACACACACACACACACACACACACACACACACACACACACACACACACACACACAGTTTACTTCTTTATTTGGATTGACAGATAGACATTTATCATAGCACAAGCCAAATTTTATAGGAGTTTACACAAAACTAAAAGAAACTGCACACTGAGTGTCTTAAGGATACATGTGGCACCTCCGTCTCCAGATGAAGAGGCTCCCGATTATGCTGGATACTGAGCAGAATTTGGTCAATCTTTTTGCCTGTTGTTTAGGGAGTCCACAGATCTTTAAGCCACGCACACACATTTTATGTACATGGCCTAAACTGCCAAAGATTAATGTTATGGTTTTACAGGAATAGCCACAGTTGTTTAATGCATTACACAATGGTTGGTATTTCAATATTTTGGAGGAAAAGCACGTTTCCATGTAGCTGTCAAAACAACAACCAATTTCTACCAGAATAATGGATTTATCCTGTTCACTGACTAATGTCAGATCAGGTGTATTGGGTGAATGATTGATGACATCCCCCAATGTATCACACTGATCATTTGTTAGGGAAAACCAGTCCACTGCAACACGTCCAGAATGGATTGAAGGGAAGTTGTTTGCATTGCGCAGTTCTTTTAAGGTCAGCGCTACAATGCGGTCGTGCCGTGCGATGTATAGTCCTTTGTAAGCGGGGCAGCCGTTTAATATATGCGCCATGGTTTCTCTTTGCTGGTCCTGGTGTAGCATACAGAATGGTTCGTGCTGGGTTGGATACCACGTGGCCAAGTTCGCTTTTGTTGGTAGCACTTGTAACCGGGATTTGATGGTGAATTTATGTATGTCGTCGTGCAGAGATGTGTTGCGTAGAGCAGCGTGGGATGCGTTGTGGTCGGCGTCAGGTAGACAGGCTAATTTTCCCTGAAGGCGTAGCGCTGTCCAGTGCTGAACTGCGTGTGTTTGGAAATGTTTCAGTATTGTGGTTCTGCAGTTTTGTGGAGTGAGACGTTGTGTTGTATTGTCGTTAAGTGTTATTGTTGCTTCAACAGAAATGGCTGGGTCTGTGACTATGTTGTTGTATTCCAAACTGATAGACTGCCCCGATGCATGTTTCCATCGCAAATGTACATTTGCTCGGTTGCAGATGTCGTTGAGGTCAAGCCAGTCGGAGCGCACACCAAAGCCAGCTGCATTTGTGTTGAGCTTTCCGTTGGGGTTTCTTCTGAATCCAAGGAAGTTATCCTCCTCTGTGCTTGCAAAGGGGACTTTCCGCCTCTTGAGGTGAATGAGTAGGGATCCTCGTGCCAGTTCGCGCACTGTTGGGTCGTCGTTATTGAGCATGTTGATGAGATGGCTGAGTCTGGTTGCAATGTATACCCATTCTATGTGAGGGATCCCCAACCCTCCTTCTCCCTTTCGATGATGCAACACGTCTCTTGTTGAATGCGAGTTCAAGCCGAACCAGCGCCTTACTAATGCCACAGTCTTATCATTTAATTCCATTAGGACACACCTGGGTATGTGTATGTTGGCGAAGAGATGCTGCACTTTAGAGAGAGCGATTACTCTAATAGCCTCTATTTTCATTACTATGGGCAGTGGAGAAGAGTCTATCATTTCCAATCTGGTGCCGTATTCAAGTTTTAGTTCTTGCAATTGTTCTTGCCATTCGCCTGCGATGTTGAAGCTTTGCCCAAGGTAACGGTATGTTTCATTGCGCGAATATACTTTAATTGCATTGTCCATGATGGAAAAGCGGGGTGGCTTGTCTCCTTTGGCGTGATACCACCTGTTGTCCCCACTTCGCCTGTCATAGAATGTAGCGCATTTCGTGCTTTTTACCTCTAGTCCAGACCAGCCAAGGAACCTGTCCGTGTAGGAGAGCATAGTTGTACAGTATATCACGAAAGTGAATACACCCCTCACAGTTTTGCAGATGTTTGAGTATATCTTTTCACAGGAAAAGCATTACAGAAATGTAACTTTGACACAATGATTAGTGACCTTTTAACAACATATTTAAGCGCTTAAATTTCTTGTTCACTCAGAAAAAAACAAAATACAGCCATTAATGTTTGAACATGTACTCACAAAAGTGAGTACACCCCAGATTAAAATCCAGTAGAGAAGGGGCTATGTTGACTCGAATCGTCTCGAAATGAAACGAAATGAAAAGGGATGACAAGGGAGGTCATCAGTGTGCGTTTCAACCTTTCTTTGCATTGAACTTTTAAATTTTGAGTCTGCATCTGGCTTAAATAGATTGGTGTGAGATTTGAATGCAATCCTATGGAGAATATCATGATCTGCTTCAGTAGTCACAGTGCATGTTGACATGCATGTTTCTTTTAGGTGTATTTCAGATTGCCAATGTTGACAGCATTCATGCATCCCCAAACCATGTCAGTCCCACTACCATGCTTGGCTTATGAGAGGATACACCTTTTTTGTACAACTCACTTGTTTACCACCACACATGCTTGACACCATCTGAAGCAAATTTGTTTATCTTGGTCTCAAGAGAGATGAACAGACCAAGGATATGGATCACTGGAACCATGTTGTGTGATCTGAAGAGACCAAGATAAACAAATTTGCTTTAGATGGTGTCCAGAGTCGCAGGTGTTCCCTGGCTGCTTGTATATCTTGCCAACATCCGCGCAGCTTTTAGGGACAACTTTAGTGTTATCATTAAACACATAATGAACAGAACTTTCAATTCCATAGTATTACTCCTTTTTCTACGTTAACGACGGCAGTCACGACCGGTGAGATTGTTAGTGCTTGCTGCGTGTCGGCATCGGGCCTCTGGTCGCCATTGCTCGCGCGTGCGCACACACACACACACACACACACACACACTACACCTACACACACATACACATACACACACTGTATGTTTTGAAAGGAATAATCCAGTAACACTTTATCTTTGTCCCCCAATCAATTGGACTTCTATTCTAAACTGAGCAGCCATTTCCAATCATCATATTGTGCCCTGATAATAGTGTTTCTCCCATGTCCAAGAGCATTATTGCCAGTCAAGACCACTGGGCTTGGCCGGGCCCAAAGTCATCTGACTGGGTTCGCCACCTAATACAATGTGATGAGAACCCTTACATGCATTTGTTTCCATATGACACTCATACACAGGCTAGTTATAGTTATAGTTATAGTTACAGTTACAGTTGTGGTTGTTCATGTAAATAGTTCTAGTTCTGGTTGTAGTTCTACATTATGTTCACTTTTTCTGATTTTGTCTGAGTATAGAGTAAGTGTGGAACATTGCATTTAGGGGGCGGGGAGGAAATGGTTTGAAAAAACTTTTTTTTTTTTTTTTTACCCCAGTCAAGTCAAGTCATAACTTCATCATTTATTCAAAATATTTTCAAAATTCAATATGGCCATCACCCTATGACATCCCAGTATGCAAATCAGATGGGTACATTTACCCCAGACATAAACACTATAAAGGTTTGCTTCATCTTCAGTCACACTCAATATCACCAATTTTTTGCGATTTATGCGGACAGTCTAAAGACCCACCGACCATTGTGTGTGCGCTATATTATTACACTATAGTTATAATTGATTGTTTTCCCTATTCTACTATATGTGTACAACATAATTAGTGATGGTAGTGGGAAAATATTGTAAAATATATGCAATTATTTATTCAAATGTATTGGAAGTTTTTGATCACTCATTATAAATTCAAAATGGCCGCCACCATATGACATCATAATATGCAAATTAGGTTGGGAAATTCACCCTCAAATTAAACTTTGGGTCATCCACAACACTTTTCTAATTCACAGTTAGGCTCTATCTGTTACCACTGTCCTGCCACAGCCTTTTGAAATTTCAATGTCCAAACCCAGCATTTTCACATAGATAAACGACTATTACTTATGCACTATATTATTGTACTATATTAGTTACAATATACATTGATGGTTTACAATTTATTGTCTTCCCAATACTACTGTATGTGTACAACATAATTAGTGATGATAGGGGGGAATTTTTGTAAAATATAGGCAATCATTTATTCAAATATATTGGAAGTTTTTGCTCACTCATTATAAATTCAAAATGGCCGCCACCCTATGACGTCATAATATGCAAATTAAGTAAAAAAAATTACTCTCAAAATAAACTTTGGGTCATCCACAACACTTTTCTAATTTACAGTTAGGCTCCATCTGTTACCACTGTCGAGCCACAGCCTTTTGAAAATTTGATGCCCAAAACCAGTATTTTCACAATAAAACCTTGGCATTAAAAGGGTTAATACAAAAGCAAGGCATAACTAATTAATAAATAATACATAAATATTGTTGTCTGTAGATTGCGTACCCATCATGCGCTGCACTTCTTGGAGCTAATTGTCTCAAACATCAACTTAATTATCACAAAGGAATGGTTTAGTTTCGCTTCAAAACTATTACTCTTCATAATGTTCTGCATTGATTGTAGAATCTTTACCATTAAAACTAATAAGTGGTACATGAAAAAATTATATCTCATCACCGCACCATCATTGAGAAGTGTACTTCCAATCCTTGCTATATAATGGCTCCTGTTGCCACTATTTCATGATTTGAACGAGAGAAAACTAGATGTCACAGTAGGTTAATTACTGAACTATTAGGTATGCTCAGCCAACCCTATTATACGGGTCCCAAACACCAATATCTATCTGTTAATTAACCATTAGGTATGCTCAGCCAACTCTAATATAAGGGTCCCAAACCCCAATATTTATGTATTATTTACTCATTAGTCATGCCTTACCTTTGTATTAAGTAGCTGTTAATTTTGGTCCTTAGTTAAGTATGGCCTAATAGCTACTTAACTATTAACTGTGCCCTTACTGATTTATTAGTTAAATAATAATATGCTATCAACTTGTAACACAAGGTAATAGTTAAATAGTAGTTAAGTAACTGCTTACTAATGTTTAAAATATGCATTAATAACAATTAATATGTGTCTAATGTGGCGTTAATGATTATTAACCCTTACTAAAGTATTAGGTTATAGGTACTTTGCAGTTAATTATGGCCCCTTATTTGGAAGTGTTACCAAGGACTTGTGTGAAGTTGGCATCCCATATGTAGAAAATATGAATAAAAGCATTTTGGTTCATTTGTGCAGCATTTGTGCAAAATTGTGCAGGAAAAATGAGTGTTTGTGCATAAACCATCTTTTGTGCAGGCAAAATTAACATTAGTGCACAAACCATTTTTATGTTCTTTAACATTTAATTTTTTGAAAGTAGGTCACTCAGCACCCCCCCAAAATCCAAATGACTCGAAAATTGTTAGAATCGTTTGTGCTCCGTTTGTGCAGGCAAAACTAACATTAGTGCACAAACCATTCTTATGTCATTTAACTTTAAATTTTAACACACAGGCTACACAGCAAAATTGGAGGAGTTGGTTTGAGTTGATGTTACTGGTGTTAGTATTCTGGTGTTAATGGGAGTCGCTGGGTGTTGATTGTGGTGTTACTGTATGCACTTAAGGATCCCTTCTCACCAAAAGGATATGTACGTTTTGCATTGATTGTTAGGAGTCAGTAGAAAAATGTGCACAGGAAGTTGGCTAATACGACCGATAGGATGGTTATTATGGCATTATATTATTTTTATTCATAGCAACTGAAGCACTTTATTGAAACTGGAGTATGCTGTGAACGTCTATTTGACAATACAGCAGAACCATAGAGATAATGGCCTGACGTTATATAGGTGAGTTTACTTTTGTTTCCTTCTGCTGTGCCTGATGTAAGACTATTTTGATGTTCTTTCATTTGTTGTAGGAGCATTTTTCTGATGCAAAGAAAGGATATTTGGTGTGGCCTCTGAAGACAATGAGCAGGACTCCAGTGAAGAGGCCAGCAGAGGAGCCTTCATTGCCTGAAGACCAAGGGCCCAAACAGAGAAGAGAGGTGACATCACTGCCTGAGCAGCTTGATGGTGACGAACAAGTCATTGGTCATGGTCAAGTCACAAGTGCGTCTCAAGTCTTTGGTTATGGTCAAGTCACAAGTGAATCCTGGCTAAATAAAGGATAAATGAAAAAAATGAAAAAAGAAATTGGAATACGCCTATGAAATTGAGCTGCATTGTTATGCTGTTGATCTACTCCAATAGGCTATATGTGTTAGGCCTACTATCTAGGATTGTAACAAAGGCACACTCTGCATCATATATGATCACACAAATTATGTGATAGGCCTAATAGGCCTAACTGAAGAGATTTTACATGTCATTTATAGTAGACAAATGAATGTGTATGCCAAAAAATTGTAGTGGCTTTTAATCAAATTTCCATTTTGGATGCATTGATACTGATACTTTATAGGCCTACTATCATGCCTGGCCTCATACCCATTTTCATACCTGTAGATACACAGATACACCGATAACCCCCCCCCCCCAAAAAAAAAAACGTGTTGCGTTGCGTCACGTTGCGTCGCGTCACGGTCTGTCTGATAAAAAAATCATAGTTTACCCACCTCTAATTTGACCACTACAGCCCTGAATACAGCAGAACCATAGAGATAATGGCCTGACGTTATATAGGTGAGTTTACTTTTGTTTCCTTCTGCTGTGCCTGATGTAAGACTATTTTGATGTTCTTTCATTTGTTGTAGGAGCATTTTTCTGATGCAAAGAAAGGATATTTGGTGTGGCCTCTGAAGACAATGAGCAGGACTCCAGTGAAGAGGCCAGCAGAGGAGCCTTCATTGCCTGAAGACCAAGGGCCCAAACAGAGAAGAGAGGTGACATCACTGCCTGAGCAGCTTGATGGTGATGAAAAAGTCATTGGTCATGCTCAAGTCACCAGTGAGTCTCAAGACTTTGACTTTGATATACGTTTCCGGTTCCGGTGACATGGCGTCAGCTTGAAAACCCTTTGTCCTCACCAACCCCGGGAAATTTTGAAATTAACTAACAATGAAATAATTATATCTAAAAAAAGGAATGAACCTTCGATCGGCGACAGAGGTAACAGAACTACATGAGCTGAAATTTGAGAAAAAAACGAAGAAGAAGAACCCAGAAAAAGACATGGCGGCGACAGGTGATATCCAACAAATGTTTGATCAACTAAAAGAATCTTTACTGAGAGAATTTAAAGACCTTAAAGATGAACTGAAGGAATTCCGTCAGGAAACTGAGCGCGACATCAAAAGCTTAATGCAAACAACAAAAGAGACCCGTGAAAAAGTGGAATCTATGGGAAGTAGGATCGATCACTTGGAAGAAAGAGTTAGTCATTTGGATGACTGTGAGGCGAGGAAAGACGCAATAACCGAATCTATGTTGTCAAGAATTGATAAACTGACTGACCAAGTGAATTACTTAGAAAACAAGTCCAGACAAAATAATGTCTGTTTTTACAATGTGGCTGAAAAAAGTGAAGACGGGGACATGAAAGCATTTCTAAAACAATTCATCACGGAGAACATTGGGGTCACAGAAGAATTAGACCTGGTGCGTGCCCACCGCACCAAAACAGTGAGCGGGGACTCGGCAAGACCCATTATTGTGGCCTTTCGTGACTTTGAGGTGAAACAGAAGATTCTGCAAGCGGCATGGCAAAAAGGTGAAATCATCTACAAGGACCAGCGGATCTTCCTGGACAACGACTATACCTATAAAGTAAGACAAGAAAGAGCATTGTACAAACCCATTAGGCTTCAGTTGAAAGAACGCAATGTTAAAAGCCACATTATCACACCAGCAAAGCTAAAAGTTTTCAACAGTGACGGATC